>NW_010398172.1:84816-92873 GCF_000710305.1 Buceros rhinoceros silvestris | reverse complement strand
ACTCTTTCCATCACCAATTGACTGGGGAGAGGTCTTCTTCCCATCATGACTGCCCCAAGGTCACAAACTCTGCTTTAATGCTATAGGGAGCTGAACTTGCTTCCCATGAAAAAAGGGCAGATGTATGCAGGGACTCTGTGTAGAGAAATTAACTTCAAACCACCCAGACGGTGAGTACTAGGCTGTAGGCAGCACTGAGCTCTCTTCAGCTGGGGTTAAGCTGTTGGTTGCACCCCAGATACTAAGCTGGAAGCTTCCAGGATATAGTGTTGTGAGCTGATCTGAGGGCAGTACAGATACCCCCTGAGTCCAGTAAGTCTCCGCGGGGTCATTCTTTGCCTTACACAGTATGTCAAAGCTCACAGAAAGCAATTTTTCTTTCAGTGCCTCCTTTTCAACTGGGAAGCATTTGAAGGGAAGCACTTGCCCCTTGAGTGCTCAAGTGTGTACTTTGTATTGCTAAAGAAAGGGCACTCCAATCGCTCTTCTGGGAAAGCGCACCATATTTCACATCACCCCATGCACTTTCAAGGGGATTTGCAGAAATGGCTTGTTCTGGGACATCTATGAAATACAATTAGGAAGAAAAATAAAGAAGCTTTCTTCTCTTTCAGGTTGGGATAATTCACAGTCAGAAAAATAAGACTATTTTTTTTCCCTTGATTGAACTGCTCTCTGTGCTGATAGGTCATCTTTGAGACAGAAGTGTTTTAATTTCCTAACTTATAAAGCAAGCAATTATGATATTCAGGGAGACAGTGTGGGGATTGTGCTGTGAATTTCTGAGCAAGGAATGCATCAGTGGTCTGTATCCACACACCAGCAGGCATATTCCTCTAAGGAACTATCGGGTACGGGCTGGTATCTGCAGGAAGAGCAGTGGCTGCAGCTGGTACCAAGGTGGTTATGCTACTGCTCAGGGCAATGCAGGGGGAGGGGCAGGAGGAGACACTAAGAAATGACTGTTGTCTCCTTGGCCAGCTCTAGTGCAAACCATATGTGGAATGAAATCATAGTGGGTGAGACTATGTGAAACTTCAGCTTTTTAGGCAGGAAGGCGGGATGGCAAGGGGAGGGAGGCAGCCAACTCCCATAATCCCACACACATCACTAGGTAAGGCTGGATCAGTCATCAGGATGTCCCAGACTCTGAAATTAGCAAACTGGGTGGTTTTCTGGCAGAGCTTTAGGGGAAGAAAATACAGCAAAATAGAGATACATTTGGCTGTAATGGGAATCAGGATGGCCCCACTCACTGGCAGAAGCAGCTCAGGAAGGCAGTAAGAGGCAAATTAAACCACACACTCCTGCAGGTCATGAGTGGGTGTCTGCATGGATATGGCTGCACCATTCACCCAGACAAGAGCAATGAAAGGGCATGAACTGGCAGATATTAACCAAAATCTCTCCTCTCCGCCCGGAGCGTGACTCAGAAGCATCAGACAGCTTTTGCCAAGCAGAATAAAGCAACATATGGTGGTTCATCCTCTGCTTGTTAAGTTAGAAAAGCACTAAACGCGGTGTGTGTTTGCACTGACAGACCTGCTGGTTGGATGATGGGGCCATTAGGAGTGACAGCCTCTTGCTGGGCATGCACACAGCTCTGCAGGATGGGGTGTTGGCAAAGGGAGCTCTCACCTGTCAGATCAAGCCTGCCACTTACATAATTACTGACCACCGATCAGATGCCTTTTGCAACATAAACTCAGACACCAGTAAAAGTTGTTTTTAAGAGCTTCAACTGGGAAAGACTGGATAATTTGGAGAAAACTGAAAGGGAGTCAAACTATTAACAGAAGAGATTTCATTGCAGACTTGTTTCCATCTCTAATAATATCTATAACAGCTCAAGATATTCTGCTGTTTACTCAAGAATATTTCTGCAGTACTTGATACATCTGTTTTATATGAGGATTCACTTAACATAGCTTAATGCCAACCCAATAAAATACAGGAAAGAATTTTCTTTTTTTTTTTTCCTATCTGGTAATAACTCAGAAAGGCTTTTAAAAAAAAATGGCTTTTTTTAATTGTAGTGTAGTTCATTTGGGTAGTTGGAATAATTTAGGTATTTCCATGGTCCTCTGCTTTGGTTTCTTCCATCAGTGTGAACCACAGAGTGCAAAGCATGTATGTTTTGAACCACCGTGAACAAAATGAATTGCAGGTAATGACTTTTAATACTCTCTATTAGTTTTTCTCTGGTTATGTGTTTGTAAATAGAGATCCTTGGGAGGAAAACTGTGAGAACTTTGACTGCTGCCAGGCTTCTGTATTTGTGCAGATCACAGCACTGTACGTGGGCTGCAGGGGCTGAAGGACTCATTAGGACCGTGCTGGCTGACCTCCTATGCAAGACTGGCCTCAGCCAAGCAACCATAATGAGAAAAAATACTAAGGTGTTATGTGAGGGCAAAGTACCGCGGCTTGTATTACCAGTTTTTGTGTTTATAGCTAGTTAGCTGGTCTCCCCTCAGCCTTCTCTCCTTGTATGCGAAGAGGCCTATTTCTCTTGAACTTCTCTGGAAATTCAAGCATTTTCTTTCTTAGTCTGAATTTGTTACTTTTCTTTTGAACTCTCCCTAATTTTTCTGCGTTATCTTGAAACATGGTGCTTGTAATAGACTGGTGTATTCCAATTATAATCCCAGTGCTAGGTAGAGGAAAATAACTGTTTTGCTTCTCTTACATGAACATAACCATCTTCCTCATTCCTCTTGTCACTGGCCTGAAATGCAGAATCTCATATCTATTGTGACATTTCTTCCAGCTCAAATCAAAATGTAATTACTTTTTGTAAGCAGTTTTAACCCTGCAATATTGAAGCCTCTGGAGTTACTGAAATTGGGAAGTTGTGACCCAGCACGTTATAGCATGCCTCAGACCGACAGCTATCACCCATCTAAACAACACAGCTATTGCTCCCCACTGCACATACAGCTTAGCACAACTCAAGGGAACCCTGACGAGAAAGGCAAAAGGCAGCAGAGGAAAATGTTTCTCTGGTTGTCTGGAGGGTGGGATGGACAGGACAGCTCACATGAGAGGTTCATGACAGATATGGAGAGCAGAAATAATCTTTTCCATCAGGTAGTATGCTACACATACCCTGAAATGAAGAAGGCAGCATGTCTAAGGAGGAAGGGGTGGAATGAGTATGTCCATATCTCTTGAACTGATCTCAAAGAGGGTGGATTGCTCTTTTCAAAGAAGAAAAAAATAGGTGAGGCAGAAGGAACTGGGGAATCACTTCTGCAAGTGCCTGTCTTGGCCTGGATCACTTTCTGACTTTATTTCTCTCATCTGTAGTGGACATGTGGGCAACCAGCCTAACTTAGGCAGCTAAAGGTAGGTGACAAGGATTTCATCCTGCCAGTCTAAAGCCTCTACCTGCAGAATACTTATGTTCTAATAAGCAGAAGACCATGGAGAGAGGGGACTTTTGTTAGAGCCCAGTATAAAGAAAATGTATCTCACCAAAGCTAGGAGTGATATTACAAAAAACACCTACCCCACATGTCTACACCAGTATGTATCGGTATTACCAAGCGCTTTGTTATGATATCAGCCAGAAGAGGCCCTGGACCTTAAAAAGAGACTAGTCAAATGCAGTGTTTATGCTCTGCTTTTATGGGACTCAGTCCTAATCACACCAGTATAAGCCAGCGTCAAGCCTGCTTATGTCATTATCAAGCAAATCAAGGTGCTGGGGCCTGGTTTCACCTCCTCTGACTAATGTTCTGCCAGGATTATTGATAACACCAGTGCACAAGCAGGGAAACTATCAAAAATATTCATTTCAAGCTCCACTGCAAGCAGAGTAAAATAATCAATATTCACTTACAAAAGAAAAAAATAGGAAAAAGAAAAGAAAAGAAAACTTGCTTTGGAACCACTCTTCTAGAGACTTACAAGTAAAATGTAGTGTGAATAATCCGAAGCAATGTCCCGGTGGAATATAAAACCAGTTTGACTGACACATGAAACAGACCAGTTCAGGTGTTCCTCCTCCTGCACGTCACTGCACCTCACTGGCTGCAGAGCTCCTTGGCAGGACGATGTCCCTGTGAGAAACTGTGTACAGAGAGTGACAGACCTCCTGCCCTGGCCTTTGCCGCCTGCCCCTGCTGGAGACATCTTACCCCAGTGCCGTCCTGCTTGTGGCTGCTGTGGTGACTGCTGTGACTGCTGCCTCCACCGCCTGGTGCTGCTCCAGCCCAGTGGCACCTTGCAGAGGTGGCCCAGCTCCTGCTCAAGGCTCCTGCTACTAGTTTGCCAATGGTTCAACTCTCACCACGCTGGATCCTTGAACTTTTGCATATATTTGTTAATCCCTTGTTGTTGTTTATTGTTTGTATAATATTTTTCTGTTGTTATTAAAATAGTTTTAGTTCCCAAAACTCAGCTGAGGCCTCGCCCACTTACTTTATCTTTTCCCTTTCATCTCTCTCCTAAACCTTTCCTCCCTCCAGGAGAAGGGGCTGAGTGGAGAGAGCAGATTTGTCCCGCAGTTTGGCCTTGCCTCAGCCAAACCGGTGACAAGAAAAGAGTAAATGTACAATTAAAATAATCTGTATAAAGGAACATTCTCTAGACAAACAAAATCCATACCTAATTTGCTTCAACTTCTTTTTGCTTGGCTGTTTGCTTTTTCTTTTAACTTTCTACTTTTTTTCTCCATTAAATGCAACTTTTGTCATTCCTGTTCTGTCTGAAGTCAGTGTCATTTCTCTGTTCTTTGCTATTGCAACAGAGTTCCCTGGTTTTGTCACAGATTACTCTTTTCCTGAATACCACCAAAATTAGTTGTCATTTCAATTTAAAGCAAAAATTCTACTAGCAAAACAATAGCAAAGCTAAACTTGAGTTTGGAAAAAATCATATAATTTAGTCCCAAGCATTCCAATGTTTTATTTGAACATTGGTCTTATTTAATTGCTTAATACCATTTTCCAAAATGTCTTTAAAACTTAGCCTTATATCATCTACAATAAGTAAGCTGTTGGTCTCTTTTATATGGACCATAAAATGCAGATTAATTTTGTGATTGGTTGTTCAGCTGGAGCTATTTCTTACTTACCACAGAAAAGCAGATGTTTCATACCCTCTGGGTGCCTGTAAACCATACAAAGTCCTTGAAATTTAAAAAAAAAAATCCACAAACTAACAATATTATTGGTTCCATGGTGTCTCCCATTCTAAATTCAGGGACTCTTCCACCGTGAATACCGAAATATGGCAACCCTATATGAATTTGCAACAGATAATTATAGCCTTAAGAGTAGAGTCTTATTCTTTAATGCTGTAAATATTTGTTCCTCTACAATTCAAATATATTACTCAGTCACTAATAAGAATGCAATACTGACTATCAGAGGGAGAAAAATACTTTACTGGCAATGCCCAAAAGATGAACTGGAAATTAAGACGGTTGCAAAGCAATATTATTTCAGAGCAAGGATACATGGCCGGGTACCTTTGAACAATCTCGGTTGTGAACTTGTTTGGTAGAGTGTGCATTGGTCTGTGATATGCTTATGGACACGTTTTTACCTGACATTATATGCTAGTTGCTTGAACTACCAATGCAACAGGAGGAAGGTGACTCTCATTTCTTATGTCAGAAACATTTGTCTTAGAGAAAGAAGAAATCATTGCAGACAATTATTGAAGACCACTCAATATGCAGCAAGTTCACACCCTGCATGCCAGGATTTCATCTTGTTCTCTTTTCTGAATTACTGTTGGGGGAGAAATTAACAGCCTAGATGCTAAAAACCATGGTTCCTTCAGGCTGCACACCAGGCAGGACAGTACCCCCTTCCCATACAGAAACTGTCCTGTTCAGGCAGGTGGCCAGATTCAGCACGGAAATGAGGCAACAGGTGAGAAGATGAGATAGGAAAGGAAATTAAAGTAAAGAACCATCTTGTTTCACGTGCTGGACTGTAGCCTCTGTGCATCTTCTGGCACTATCCTGTTCATCCTCCAGGCGTTTGTCACACTATCTGTTACCTGATAGAGGCTCTTAATGCTTTGAGATCTTGGACAGCCCTGAATAAATTCACAGGGTTGTACCCTGTCTCTTCCAGTAATGCTGCGTGTGCAGGGCTGGGAATTTTCCTGGCACAGCCACTGACCTTTTCATCATCATATATCCTCCATGGGAGGAGAGGTGACCAGAGACAGTGAGCGTGGGCAGGGAGGACAAATACTCTGTTAGAAATGAATGAAGAGGAAGCTTTTGCTCATCATCAGCAGGAAGCAGTTACCCGAAACATAGGAATGAAAATAGATTTGAGTATTATTAGTCAGGAAGATCTTAAACTACCCCTTCAAGAAAGAGATCACTTTGACATACTTTACATCCATTAAATATCAACACAAGCACTGTTTTCTTTTACCTGAGCCACAGAACTCAGAAGTCTCACTGAAGTTGGTTCTCCATCACCTCCTTCAAGTTGAACATTGCTTCTCATCGATTCCTGGGGTTCTCCTTACTGTCTTCAAGACCACACTGCTCAAAACCCTGTCCAGGATTGGAGCTCCATTTGCTTTACAGAGGTTTGGAACAAACAAATTGCAGGATGACAGCCTTGACTCCAAAGGCTTTTAAGTTCAAGCTAAATTCTGGCAACTGGCAATGTGCTGCTCCCTGTGCAGGCTCTCTATCGATTACATGAAGGACTCTGTGCAGAGACAGCAGTTTTCTCCTCCACAACCGCAAAAAAATCAGAGCCAACTTGAGCAGAGGTTAATACTGAAGAGAAATCAGAGTGCAGAGCAGAAGGGAAGGAAAACTTAAATCATGTCAATAAGAATAGATGGTTGTGTAGATGATATGTACACAGAAGTTAAGTCCTGGGCAGATGTTTTATGCAGTGGAGAGGTTAAGTGATATGCCTTACCCTACACAGCCAGTCAATAGCAAGGTCAAAACCAGGATCTTTTATTCTTTTCCGCTTCTTTTCCACCCTGACACTGAGTAATGCTGAACACCTGCAAGAGCATTAGCAGTGTGGTGAAGCAACTGTGGCCCAAGTAGTTTCAGGCGGTTTTTTTTTAGTTTTTTGTTTGGTTTGTTTGTTGGGGGTTTTTTTTGTTTGTTTTTTTGTTGTTTGTGCTCAGATATTTATTCTCTTACAAGTCACTGGAGTTTGTGACTGACAGCAGAATTTGGCCCATTAGATACAAATTGGCAAGTATCTGTACTTCAGAATTTGTTTTGCCAGAACCTTACAACAAGGCTAAACAGATCCTTCAGCCACAGCACCTCTCTTTTCTGCTTTCATTTCTCTTATTTCCTTTAGCAGAGCCCCTGCTGAAACAGTGAAGAATTCCCCACAAGGCAATGCAGATTCAATATACATTGCTTTGAGAGAATTATTTCCCTATAAATTGATTTTAAAAAAAGATCTTGGCATTTTGACCAAACCCACATCTCTTAAATTATCTCATACCCCTCCAAACACACACTCCTAAGCCCTTTTTTGTCCATACTAGAAAGACAGTCGTACTTTGGCACAATTTAAAAGGTTTTGAGAGTGATGATGATTTAAAACAAAGTATTCCCCAAGCAGACTGTGGACTTGAGCAGAAACAGCCGCAGAGTCCTGCAGGGGCTTCACAACGCAGAATTGATTTAGCAGGGAAGTGTGTAGATTGAACAGTGATGGATGCTATAGAAAACTCTGTGATATGGAAGATAGATGGCCATTTGAAAAAGATCAAGGAAAAACACGTTGAAAAACAGAAGAGCCTCCAGCTTTTTGCAAATTATGATCAGTATCAGGCACAGTAAGGATGCAGACAAAAAGCACGTGGATAAAGCCATGCTCTGCAGTTTTTGTCTCTCTTCAGAAGGGCTGCTCCGGTGCAAAACAAGCTATTGCTATAGTAGATTTTATTAGACATTAACACAGCTATATGAAAACCCCTCTTAAACAACATAGAGAAATCCACTGTGTGTGTTCACACACTGAAATACTGATATTGCTAGTGCCAGAGAGAGAGAAAATAGGCAGGTAACATCCTCTGGCTTCTCCTGGACAGTGGCT
>NW_010398172.1:82101-84710 GCF_000710305.1 Buceros rhinoceros silvestris | reverse complement strand
CCCCCCCCAGCCATGCCTGCAGCAACCTTTCCTGCCAGCACTGGGGTGGGTGCTCCATGCAAGGCACTGAGCTGATGATCACCCTGGGACCAGGGACCTTCCCTGGCTGATGATGGCCAGCATGGGAGAGGAGGCAGCAGATGATGTCCTGTCCTGCTTGATGCCAGACACTCATTAAACTATCTCTGTTGTTGTTCTAGTGAGAGAATTGATTGCTGGGTTGTGGAGACTAAAGATGAAGGTTATTCATAGTCTTACTCTTAACAAGCATTTTGGGCCCTTTTATGTTCTGCAAGCAGAAGATGGAGTGATAGAAATATGTCTTCAAACACTCCCTGTCCTCTCATGAAAACATATCCCAAGAAAAAATATTGTAAAAAAAACCCATCGCACTTTTTCCACAAACTCCCATCAATCAGCTAAATAAATTCTCATCACATTGTAAACATCAGAGAACGTATATTTTGTAAAGCCACTACCAGAAAAGATGTACATTCGTGCTTGCAATTTTAAGTTAAATTCAAAGGGCTCATTTTGAAATTCACTTCCAATTCTTAATTTCACAAATGCTGGTAATACTTTCAAAACCTCATTAGCATATTCTGTATGCTCTTTAAATTATACAGGCACTGCTATCAAAAAATTGCTAAAGGAGATTCCAGAGAACCCCGACACACAAAGAAGATGCTTAATATCTACGGGTTTAGTGTTAGTCAGAGCCTGTCTAGATCAAAGATATATTCTGGGAAAGTATGATTATAAGCTTGCACAAGTGAAGAATAAGAACTAAATGAAAGGGCAGCACTCTGAGCATCTGCATTTCTGTAGAATAAATACACTTATAAAGGAAAATGCTTTGGGAGACACTAATGAGCTGTACACTACAGCAGTGCCAGAGGAGCTGGGACAGAAGACTGGCACTGAAATCCTAAAATTATAGCAAGAAAAATTAACAGTTTTCTTCGTCGAAGTTTGTACTGCTTTCCATCTGGTTCTCCACAATAGCAAACTTCTCTGTTTAATATAATATTGAAAGGAAGAAGCCTCAAACACAGACAAGCAAAAAACCATCCATGTAAAATTCCCACAAGCACAAAATTTGTAGCAGGGAACTTTGAAATGACACGTCTGTAAAGCCTTTAGAATCCACTGTGTGAGCAAACACAGGCTTCTCTCAGAACATGTGAGCAAAAATACAGCTGATTTTGAAGGGGTTGCAAATGTTTTCATGCTGGTTTTCTTCACACTTTCAAATCGCAGGAGGGGCTGAAAATTATGTTAACTTAAAAGACCTCATTAAAGAAGACCAAATTCTTTCTTAAAGAGGAGCCATGAAGTAAGCTTTCAGCCTTGAAGCAATGTATCTTCAGGAGTTTAACTCAATGGCCATGCTCCTTGGCTCATTTGCTGATTGCCAATTTTGCTGATTTTTTTCTTGATCTGAATATAGAAATAATAAAAAATAGGAAGCAGGCTCATTGTCTGCCCTGTAACTGCTAAACAATTGACTGATTTCAATTCCCTCATTTGAATTTACAAATACAGAAAAGCCAATATATTCCTTTCTGGGCTCATATTCCAGAAAAGTTCGCTAACAATTTTCATTCCCAAGAAGCGCAGAGGGTTTTTACAGGTCGTGAACAAAGATCATTTTGCCAGCTCATAAAACAGTTTTATGTGAGAAAATACAGCAGCAATTCTCTTCTATTTCAGAATTTAAGGAATGGAAATCTTAATTAGACATAGAGATAATATCAGCTAGTTATATAAAACAGAATAAAAGCACGTAAAGGGTATAAAAGCTCATGCTTCAGGACATTGGTCAAGCAGTAGTGAATGGGTTGGTACAAAAATACCCCTGAGGAGTATGCATTTTTTTCATTTCCCCCTTCATTTATCACCTTTGAAAGTTAACTCATCTGAACAGATGTAAATGAGTCCAGAGGGCCTAATGAGACAAATGAAAAAGAGGATGGGAGTTACAGTGAGGATCACTAGTTTGGAAACGAAGCTTCATGAGAAGAAATAGCTGAATAACGCATTAGTCTGCCTGACAGCCACCTCTGCTGCCTTTCCCCCTGCTCCTCACCCACATTTTGTCACCGATTACCAAGCTGAAGCAATTAGGCATGTCGATTCTCAACTACCCATAACCTATTGCTAGCTCCCCAGCAGGGATAAGCCTATTATGTACATACAAATACAGCAGCTTTCCCATTTGTACGGACCAGTACATGTTTAGGATCAATTTAGCTCACTCTTATAACGTGCAAAAAAGATGTAATGTGTCTTCTTACTAAACCAAACAGTATGTATCAGTGAATTTTTGGTCTTCCACACAGCATGTACTCTTTCCATGGGGGAATCAAGATGTGTAATATGAATTCTGGTGTCAGCTATGGTTCGTATTCACTCCAGTGATGGTTGTTTCTATGCAGAGATTGCTCTTGCTGCAAAATCCTAACGACAAGGCACAGATTGTAACCTCAGTAAAACTAAATGAACTCAGCCCTGCGACCCTCACCTGCAATTGATTTTGATTACTTATTTGGAGCAAAACCTACCAGCATCCAGCGTCTAGTAGGATTTTACAGCAAGAGAGCTGTAAA
>NW_010398172.1:61814-82006 GCF_000710305.1 Buceros rhinoceros silvestris | reverse complement strand
GCTGAAATAGTCCTCTCTGCACCAAAGACAAAGCCTATGTGCACAAACCAAGCTGCCGATAAATTCAATGCAAGTTGTACGTAAGCCAGGTTCTCAGCTGGTGTCGATTGGCACAGCTCCATGCATGTCGATTACAAGCAATATGATGTCTGTCTCTGCTGGTGGTGGGACCTGTGCTAATTTGCAGCAGGAGAGGACGCATCACACTGGATGGCTCTCGCGTGCAGCAGAGCACAGTGAATTAACAGTTTGCATGGTTTGATGGTCACCCCATGTTACCCAGGATCACTTTGGGTGGGACTTTGACCCAGGCTTGATTCCCTGCTCTGCTGGGGAGGATCAAAACATCTCCCTGAGTGCATTAATTGCCCCATTATAGAGGACAATGTGGTGAGTAGCTGCCAGCTTCTCTTGTGGACATCACTCCAGTGTGCACCTTGCAGGGTTGTATTTACAGAGGCAGAAGAAGCAGGGGTGTGGACAGCCCTGTAGCCTGCCTGGTGCGGAGATACTGCAAGCAGGACTTTAAACATTTTATTAGTTCATAACAATTATTTATCAGTTAATACACACAGCAGGCAGCCAGGGCTAAGAGGCTGCTATGCTCAGTGTAAGCACAGTCACTGCCCGCGATAAGGCACCCCATGAATGCCTGCTGTCCAGGCAGCCGTCAGTCAGATGGCAAGTGTCAACATCCTAGTTGGAAACGACTGAACCTTGACCTTGCTGAGTTGCTCTCATTTTATTTCTTGGAATTTTATACTGTCACATGTCGGTAGTTTTCTCCTGAGTACTTAATTTACGGCTCAACAATTTTACTTCTGTCTGTGTTTTCACTTTTCTTACTTTGCATGGCTTTGGCTTATGTTTGCTTAGAGTTCAACATCAACCTTTTTCAGAAAAGCTGAGCTGAAATCAGAGAGCTCAGCTTCACAAACCCAGGTCTTGGATCACAGGCAGCTAAAAACCTGGGCTGCCTGATCAACTGCCATCTCCAGCAGTGCAGTCATACACTTTCCTTGACACTATCATTACCCCTTGGGCAGCTGACGAGCCAGTCTGGAGACACAATCGGATCCTGTAAGAAGCAATTATTTTTAATTCTACATGGATTTCGTTTGCAGCCAGACCATATTCCTGGCCACACAAGCATTAGCACTAAGGAGAGAAAGAGAACCACCATCAAAGGACATGGTGGAGGCAGACCAACCCTGTAGCTTTCATCAGCAACGTGATCTTCCACCTGACTAACAATTACGAAACTACAGTTTGAGAACCCACCCAAAAGACCAGCAGCAAGTTAACTAGGGAAATATCCGTAGGGGATGTGAGTCCTCCTCCCCCTAGACAAAACAGGAAGCTGAGCTGAAGTCTCTCAGTCCTGAAAAAGCTTTCTTGATATTAAGCTGCTGATTAGAAAGGACACATTTCCCCTTCTTCCTTTATTTTGGGAAAAGTCTTTGGACAAAGTCTGCCAGAGCCATTGGTATGATTTTTCCTAAAGATGTCCAAAATTAGAAAAAGGATCTTCATTTCAGGTCAAATTAAACATTTGAAATGTTTCATTGAATTCTTTTTTTTTTTTTTTCATTTAGACAAGTTAAAAAAAAAAAAAGTTCCAGGTTGAAGTAAAACTTCCTCTTTCATTTAGAAGCCAAGCCAAGAAATCAATTCTTCATGGAGTGCTTCTTGTAAAGCTGTTCTATTATGTATTTTATACAAAACATTCCTTACAGTTTGCATTGTTCTCTGCTTTCTCAGTGATGTGTCCCAAAGGACAGTCTTAAGGAATCGCTTGACCTCTACTGTCCCTGAGACTTTCAGAAAGAATCTGATGATGATGTTTACTGGAACGGAAGATGCAAAGGAAAATAGATTGAAGACAACTTCTACAGTCTGAGATTATTTCAGAACACATTTTTAAGCCCACTTTTCCATAAAAATATAGGGACAGCCTGATTTTCTATATCAATATCTTCTCTCTGGGGTAGTAGTAGGAAAAAGAGCTTTCTGATCTTCTTTCATCTGCACTGAGGCTTCTGAAGAAAGATTACATATGGACTTCATCACCATTTAACATAACTGTTTTTAAAAACTTTTGCTCTGACTTAATCCTCATGAAACTTTTCACCACAGGAAAAGATCTCATTTTCCAAACCAAATCCTGAGAAGAGCTGGACAGAAGATTGAACTGATCGAAGGATTTATTTATTTGTGTCTGTTGTCATTGAAATGTCTGCATTGGTCAGACTGTAATTAAAAATTCTGTTTGACTGATGCACAAAGGAAACCTTTTAACAATTTTTATACGTTTTAGAACCCAAAGAACCACTTTAAAGAAATCTCGTCTAAGGGTTATAGCTCAGCAGGTGTGGACACATGATCTAACAAGGCTGAGTTATGGTGGGTGAAGAAATTGTCACTATGCAGCTGAGTTCCCACAGCTGGCCACTTGTGCCTCCTAGCTTATTCCAGTAATGAAACAGAATATATTAGATGCAGCAAAACATGTTTCTCCAAAGGTGGGAAAAGCATGTAGCATCAGTTATTACCACCCAGCTGCTAGGTGATGATTTCTTATGCCACAGTGATTCAATCATGCTTGATTGTATGCCAAAAAGGTACATGTAACCAGTGCTAGGAGCCCGGATGCTGAGTGGTAACTTTCCCAGTTTCCATGGTTTGATTGCATTTCACCATGTGTAACTTTCTATTCATTCTCAGGAATAACACAATCTTTTGTGCCCACATTGCCTAAAGAGTCTTCAAAAGCATTTTGGAATATTCTAAACTTAAATTCTATTGAAAACAATGAAATACTTACATATGAGATAATACTTGTCCTAATGTATACCTGCCAAATTGCTTCATCTTGTAACTTGTCACATCAACATGTTTCAAGATGTAAGACAAGATGTTTTACAACCTTAAAGTGTTTCTGTTTGTGAATTATTTTACACTGAAAGAATTTAAGAGTGTTTGCTCAATCTGATTATTTTTGTGCACAGCAACTTGATAAGTTTTCTATTTCTACACTCTTCTGTGGAAAAACTTTCTAAGATTGCATTGAGCATAACGTTATCGAAATTATATCGACTTTATACTTTTCATGTCTTTCTTTTTCTCCTATCATTTTTGTGACAAAATCTCTCAATAAAGCAGGAAGCCCAAACAGAAGTGTGTAGTAGCCATTTCCATTGGAAAGCCAGTGTTTCACTTCTTGGTCTGTGTCATAAGATGATTTGTTGACTCCTTGCCAATATTCTATGCAGCTATAAAGAGCTTTTGGCATTCAGTTTGACCTTTTCATTAAGCTGGATTTCATCTGACTGAATGTGTTTAGTGTCGACTTCAAGAACAAGGTAGATTCCTCGCTTCCCCATATGGTTTTTGGAAAGAAATAGGCACTGAAATAGAATGGGTAATTTTACCCTAAACGACACATCTAAAATGGGACACCTAAGATGCGGCATCTAATTTGTGCCCTTAAGTGCCTAATTCTTGCCACTGACTAAAGGCAGCTGATGGTGACTAGCTCAGACACAGATGTACTCAGAGCCGGCATCCAAAACCAATATGAAGTGACCCAACGCTTTTGTAGGTTTATTCCCAGGATCTTTTTGATGAAAGGAAGTGGCAACTGTACGTGATTTGTCACTGCTGCCAGATCTCTAGCACTCTAAGCTTCATCCCACCTGCATTTAGCAAACATTGCTGATCAGGGTGATGATAACAAATTAAACATATGTGCAGTGCCACCATCCCAACCTCCACAGCTATAAAAATATCCTGTGTGTGAGTATCAGTTATAAGTATCCAGCTGAAATGAATTACTACTAGAATGTTAAATAAAGGTTATCTAATACCTTATTTTGGGGGTGGGGGAAGGATTCCTAACCTCAATCACATTATAATATTGAACGAGGTGCATTTCAATCTTGTTGGCCAATAAAACATTGATTACACAGCTGATGCCACAGTACAAAAATTATATCTCTCTGGAAAAGCTTGTGAATATTTCACACAACAAAGAAAATGTACTGTGCATAGAAATATTATGCAATGTGTTACACAAAGCCAACATAGCATGGAGTGTATTATTTCCTAATATTCATTTTTATGGTGCTTCTAGGAGATCTGTAAGTCATCTGTTTAGCCTGAAGAAATACCTCCTGAGTGGTACAAAGCCAGGAAAAATCTTCAGCTCAGAATTCATAGGCTTTTCACTAACACTCCTGAACATTTTAAAGGCCAGCTAATTTCAGTCTTGATGGATCATGTGGCAAGATCAACAGTTCCAAATTCTGGGTTCTTCTGCACAATATGCTCCTGCGAGCCTGGTCTATTAACCCTTTCTGAGGCACATTTCATAGGGCTTCTGACGCACTCATGCATCACCATTTCAGAAATTACTCTCTAAGAGAAAGAAAGTAACTGCATGTTCTTAATGGTTTTCTTATTTGGTTCATATTTGGAAAGACAGACAAATATTTTTTTCTTTTTCTGGCAGAGGAAGATTTTTAGAAAACTGTACAGACACATTGGAGTTCATGGAAACTGTGCTCCTAAATGTTCCTCTGATAATCCTCTTTATTCCTTAGCTGGCCTTGCCCAAGGAAATACAGCTTTTTGTATTTTCCAAGGAGTTGCACTTCTAAACACATACAAAGATGTTTCTCCCCGAGGACTTTAGCTGGTTTTGCAAAGAAACTTAATGAACTTTCCTTTTAGCCAAGACCTTCAAAACACATCCCACCTTCCTTCCCTTCGTTGACATTCAAATGCTGTTTAATCAGTCACAAGAAAAAAGAAGCAGAGCTATACAGAATGAAAGGACCAGAAAAGAAAATGTGGGATCAAATTCACTAGTGCTTTTCATGCTTTACTCCAGGAATCATCAGCGAGAGATTGTTTGATTGGTTCCAATCTCATTTAATAGCCAGCTAAAGATGTTCCTTAAAGAAGCCAGTAATGTTCAGTGACTCTGAGCACAAAAGGTCATTCAGGGATTTTGTTTCTCAGGCCAAGGAAAGTGTTCAGAATCCTTTCCGATAAGATCATTCTGTAGCTTTAATTTCTCATTAGAGGGGTTTTCAATAACTCTGAAGTCAGATTTCCACTCAGTCACATCTTGTGAATACAAGTTATTGTGCTGCTAAAGTGTTTGTTAATTTAAGAGAACATGTGGTACAGATTTGTGTGTTCTCCTGATCCGCTTCAGATAAGCGCGCGTGCCCTCTATAAAGCACCCTCTAAGGGATGTGTGTTATCGTGCTCTTTCTCAGATGGAGCAGCTAATATCTTGTCCAGCCATTGGATGAATGGGTGGTGAACATTCCTCCAGCATTATGGGCATGTTTCTGAGTTAATAAACTGGGAAAATTCTTATATCATTAAAGAAAGGGGCAAAGGAAGGGAGAAACTCAATTTGAGGACTTCAGATCTGAGGTAGCAGCAGGTCTTAACTCACAATTATAGCATGCAGTGTTACCTACTGCTCTTACACAAACTTTGTTTGCATCACATTGCTGCTCTGCAGACTGAGAAGAAATGAGCTACAGAGGGGATGATTTTCCCACTCCAGCTCTGGGGTTTGGCTGGAGGAGAGAAGAAGTGGGGAAGGAGTGCAATTTTGACTTGCATCTCCCTCACCTTGTGCGAGGTAAGTAGTTGTTTATGCCACAAGGTTTCACTTCAACCTTAAAAGACAGACTAGAAAATATGGGCTTTCCGTATAATTTCTCCTGAGCATTAGCTCACTCCCTTTGTTAAAGATTTGCAATGATTCCTCAATTTGACTCTTGAGGGGAAATAAAAGAAAAAAAATGAAAAAAAAATGAACACTCTTTTAAAGCCACTCCCTTGCAGCTCCATAGCCACCACCCTTGCAACGCTACCCTGGGAGCCAGAGCCAACGGATCTCCCTCCAAAGGCTCCACTTTTGCTGCCAGCCCACAAGTGGCCCTGAGGCATTCAGTAAAGCATGAGACTACAAAACAGCAGGGCCCCACACCACACACCAGGAGCCCATATTTGTGTTTGAAATGGAGGAGAAGACAAGGAAGTGAGATGCCTGATCGTTGCTGAGGAAGGATGAGAAATACCACTGACAGTACATTCAGTGGAAATCCCTATGCTTTTTGCTACGCGCACCTTCTGTGCTCAAATCCTGAACAAGTGCATTCTACTGACTGTTCCATGGAGTTAAGCAAGATCCTTCACAGAGACAGTAGATATTTAGACCAACAGGTAGCTGAGCACTCTAAAGTACCCAGATGGACTTAAGTTTCTAAAAATAATCTTCCTGGCAAGCTAAGGTTTTCAACAGAGTAAAAAACACAGGATAACCCCAATGCGTTACCTTAAACCTGACTCTCCTAAATTCTCCAAGCACAATTTTGAAACAATACACCTATGGTAATAAGTTATTAAGTGTGTCCAGGAATGTTCCTGAGCCCTGGATCAAAGTCATGTTTGCTAAGAAACCTTTAGACTGTTTCCCAGTATGCGTAAGGGCTTTTCATACCAACCCTTTTTCTGAAATCCAAGGTATGTCCTGGATGTTAAACTGCCCAGGGACCATTCCCAATAGATAGTTGGCATTTAGTAACCCTCTCTTTGGTGTTTAGAGTAGCTAACTAGTGTAGAGTTGAGCTGTTCCATGTGCAGCAGCTTTCCCCGGCATGTTTAACTTGGTGGGGTAGCCATAGACTGAGCATCTAAATCAAGGTCCCAAATTAGTATCTAGGCAGCTAAATAAAAGTGGTTTCATGCTCCAAGTCATTGAGTCCCTCAAACTCTTGCTAAGGACAACGGCTGTGACAGTTTTCTAGTGTTCCTGAAAATTGATTCTGTTCTATTTTGTAGAGTTTTAGAAGTATGATGTTAGATTTGGAAATTTTGACCAAGATCTGTGTGACAGTTTCTAATATTGGATGAATTATTCCCATAATCTTTATGGAAAATGCAAGCACCCATTTGCAAACAAAACACCAGGCTGACGTGTTTGCACTAGCAGAAGTTGAGTGTGGCTGAAAATCTAACCTTGTGTGGCGTAGGAAGTATATTATGTGAATTTTAGCTGCAAAAGGTAGTACCTATAAAGTCTCAGCCAGTGAGATAATAAATTCTGAAACAAGAGCAAAGATTTGCAATTCATGGTTTGCATCTGTTTCTCGAAATAAGAAGCAGATTGGGGCTATTCTTTGTCACATCAGGTGGTATCTAAAATGTGAAAAGGATTTTTGGATTCCAGTCCATGGCTGTTATTAATTCCTTTGAAAATCCTCTGTTTATGCCTCATTTCCAAGCTGAATGTGGTTTCTACAGGAACCGCACATGGAATTGCAGAATGGCCATTTGCTACTGATATTCTTAAGTCTTGAAAATAGCCTATGATTAACCAAAATGAAACCCATGCACATTTTTAATATGGTGTCTCATTTCTTTCTATTTAGTGTAAAGTATATAGTGATTCATTAGCACGCTTGGGTTACAGTCACGTTAAAGCACGGCATGGCTTGCAGAATAGACAAAACTTTCTAAATTTTAGTTAATTTTAGACCTCTCACTTTAAAAGGTAGGTTCTATGTTTGTCACCTGGATATTAATCCTACTTTCTCCATAAATTTATCTTTCTGAATTGTCATTATTAATCATTGTTGTCACAGCAAAGTGACTGGAGGCAAAACAATGAGTCAGCAGCAATTAAAACAAATGACAAAAGAAATGGAGCCATTGCATGGACACACTGCTTTTAATCTATAATGAAGACTGATGCTTTTACTGGGAATAGAACTATCCTGGTGGTCTTCATCTCTGCTTTAATCAATATCCCATCTGCATCTTAAAAAGCAAGCTCGCCTTGCTCTCCTCACGGGAGGGTTGTTTATGACCAAGGCTGTCAGTGGCTCTAAGTGGTGTCATTCCGTTGGCTTTCATAGCACTACACTACTTTAGGCCGGCTTAAGATCTCAATGCACATACCAGGGGTGTCAAAGGGCAGGGTAAAGGTATGTGAACACCTGCCTGAATACAGCAGGACAATCAGCTCTTTTGACCGGCTGGTTCTGCTGTGTTTGATGCACCCCAGGTTGTGGTTTCCCCTCTTGGCTACCAGGGCTCACTGCTGGTTGCTGCTGATCCTGCTGTCAACCAGCACCCCCAGATCCCTTTCTGCAGGGCTGCTCTCCAGTCACTCCTCTCCCAATTTACACTTGTGCCCCGTAGTAGGTGCTTATTTTGGCACTTTATCTCCATCTCAATACTGCTGTTCTTCAGCCCTGTGTCAGTGAAAGGAGATATCACAGGGCTGGTGTTTTATAAATATTCAGTTTAGCACTGCTTTGCTCAGTTCTAATACTGGTATAACTCCACTGAATTCCTCCCTAATTTTAGGACTGCTTGAAACAGCTGAAAGCACCGTTGTGTCATGTTTTACCTCTTGTAAAACAAGGATAGCGTTACCTGTGTACTTTGTTCTGCACCGCGGAGCCTCCATAGGCAAGGTGTTACGTAAATGTTCTACATTTATTATTTCAAATAGTAAATCAAGGGCAGGACAAGTACAGTGAGTTGGAACAGGTCTTAAATCTGCAGACATAAGCAGACTTGTGTGTGCAAATGTTTCAAAAATAATATAAAAATGTGAGCCTAATTCTCCGTAGTGAAGGAACAAGAGTAATTGCCGAAGTGTAAGGGTGAGATGGGAATCATGGGAATTATCACTCACACAAAATTAACTGCAACAGTGTTTTGCAGGCACACAGGACATGAATATGAAAGATCAGTCAAAAGGACTGGAAAAGTGATCCAGCAGAGCTATAGCGGAAGCCAGAGTCTTGGTGACTACTGCTCAAAATTGAGGCCTTCATGGTTTTGCTTCATATGGACTAAATGAACGTTACTGACAGGACTCTGCTTACATTGGCATAATTCATTTTCCCTCAAAAAATTCCTGCACCAGCTAAAGCCATAGGAAAATTCCTATTAAATAAAGTATTAGGTCATGGCGTGTGGCTTCAGACAGCCTTCAAATCAGTGATCTGTGGGAACACAGAGGTGCTAGACTTCCTGGAAGCCAGGTAGTTTGATACCCTTAATTTGCCTGAAAAGCTACGACTCTGTTTCCAGATGCAGGTCAGGTAAAAGTGCCTTACTTCAGAAGACACAGCGAAAGGTCAGTTTTTATTAAGTAGGATAGAGTGTATTTCTATAGAAACTATACTGAGGTATGTACAGAAAACATGAGGTGGCACATCTTCCCGGCTTTAAGTGTGCCTTGAATGAAAGAAGACATCAGTCTTGGAATTGGCAGAACCAATACAGATATACTATGGGTTTGAAGAACATGTACAAGATACTCAGCTTCTGGATGCTGTTCAGTATAGCTCTATTAAGGACTCTCTGACCACTGATTAAAACCATCTCTTAATCAGAAACATCTATGCACCAAAAGAAAAGGTTTGCAGGGATGGTTGTTTTACTTTATCTAAGCTTTATGGGATTTCCGTGTGGTTTAAGAAGAAAGGTCTGAAATACTTCACTAAACTCATGTGAAAATAAGATAAAATAACCTACCCATGAAACTAACTAAGGACAGATTATGTCCCACTTCCTTAAAGGGATGATTGTGCTTGTAACCCTCCTAATAAACATCTTCCCCTGCACTTTCCTAAAGCCAAAGGAGGAGGCTGTATGCTGAGGCGATGAGCATGGACATGGGCAAACTTTGTGTGGAGGCAATACGCAGCACCATTGACCAATACTCCTCCTGAGCTCCTCCCTGAGGCAGAAACCCACCAGTGGTTAGTGGTGCTGCAAGCACTTCTGGAAGCTGCTGAGGTTCCTTAATGCCCACTAAAGGACAAGAGCTTGAAGATCATTTCCCTCTTTCCATACAATACATGCAAGACAAGAACCTTACCCAGGAATCACATTGTTCCTCCTGCTATAACTCATACAGGAAAAGAAAATGTCTTCAGTTCTTGCCATTGCAGTCCAAAATATGCCCAGCAGATTAGTTCAGGCTGTATACATACTTAGGGGAGAGTTTCTTTTTCTTGTGAAAATAGTTCAAGTCATGAAGACATATAAAACTTCTGAAAAGCCCAGAGATATTTGGAGCTATCAACAGTATTTTCTTCAACAGAGCTCCTAAATTGCAGACCTTTGAACACCAGGAAATAACCGAGATAAGCCATACACATACACTATTTACCCAAACAACTCTAATTCTACTGACCCTTAGTAAAGTGACAGAATGGAGGAAGCACCTGCCAGCATTTTAGTTGTACCCAGCCTATCAGCCATAAGTGTCCTGAAGGGTTGATGATAATATGGAGCAACTGGGAGAGCTGGAGAGTGATTGTGATATGAGTGCTTTAGGCATCCTCTGAATGTGTGTGTGGAGAAAAGAAGAGCTGCAAATGCACCTCAGCAGAGCCTGCAGTGCCTCATTTCAGCAGTGTGCTGAATAGATTGTGCCAGAAGCTTAGCATAATTTCTCCTTTTGTCTTGGGGATTATAATCCATTAAATGTGAGATGAGTGAAAACTGTGGGGTTTATCCTGGGAAAATGAAAGAGGGGCATTAGAAGGCATTGCATATGAAGGGTGAGGGGATTACAGAAGGAAATGGAGGAACCATAAATATTAGCAGACGTGTTGCTTTTTCAAATCATGGAAAGTATTTTACAGCAAGCGTTTCCCACTATTCATTTCAAAGACAGGGAGCACACATGTGTGGTAAAGGCTCAGTATATCACTTAGCCATGGCAGAATTATGGATGTGTTCCTCACCTGCATTTGCTTTTAGAGATTCAAGATGAGTGAACTCCACACTGCAGAAGGACACAGGGCATTGTGGGCAGCCTCATGTCTAATTGACAAGTTCTGCCGCTCCATTTCCAAGGAGCTGGTTTCCTTCTTTCAGTACTTCGGTTTGTACCTTGTCAGTTTGCTTTTCATGGAGAAAGGCTGGAAGGGTAGCAGGGTATTAGGGTCTGTTTCAAGAAGAAAAACTGTTTCTTGGGCAAGATATCAATCAAGCACAGCGTAGTTTTTCACAGCGTTTTGCATGGAGCTACTACAATTTGCATAAAAATAAAGGATGCAACTTTCTTCTGAAATGTTCCTTTGTCCGTTGTATACATTGCAAGCATTGCATGGAGGACATGAATATGTTTGGAAATACTTTCAAAGTGTTCATTAGGCCCCTAAAAAAAAATCACAAATGTAGTCTATGTCCTCACATGTTAGCACTCCTATTCCAAGATGGAAACAATGAGTAATTGCAGTATGAAAATCATCTCTCTAAATAAGGTTCCCTCAGCAGAATGAGGGTATCCATGGGTATAAATATGGATGGAGAGAGAGAAGCTCAAAAAGACGTGAACCGCTTGCTTGCTATTGCTGCTACATAGCAGTGCTACCGCATGAGAGCCTGTGATGTGTGTCAGGGGTACCTGTTCTCAGCTCCTCTATCCAAGCACTGTTTTAAAACCATATTTCAAGCACCTCTTTTCCCCTTTAGTCCCTTTACAGAGAGACAAGACAAAACCTACAAAAGAACAGAAGTCCTCAGATTCACAGACAGTTGCAAAAGACAGAAAAGGGGAATGCAAAAACCTCCACTGGATTAACAGTTGCTGGCAGTTCACACAATTGTGAAAACAGAGCACACTGGAGCATGGAGGAAGCTAATCTCGTGCACGCCTCTCATCACTAATTGTTAGATCCCATGAAAAAGAAAAGAACGAAGTCCCCACATCCCACCTACCGTCTCTCATCCTTTGGGCATGTCGCCTTAGATTAGGACCAATAAACTCTTCCATCTTTACTTCCAGATGCTTCCTCCATTAATTCTTGCTTCTCTCTTTGCAAGCATTTCTATTTGTAGCTCATTTCATTCTGCAAGTACCTCCCTAATTTCCTGCTGGGTTCAGATGAGTTCATTCCCTGCTCTCACTATCCCTTCAAGAACATTCAAGGTTGACAGATACACAGATTATTACAATATAAATAGCTTAAAGCAATAGAATTATTTAATTTTCCTTTTGGTTTAACATGATGGAACCACATTCAGAAAAGAGGGGAAAAAAAATGTCCACTGTATTTTCAGAAAGGAGTAGGTTTATTTTCAGACATGGGAGGTGGAAGAGCGATTAGCTGACTTATATGGTAAAGTGAATCTTCAGTGCTTAATAACATAGCCCAATGTTATCAATAAGCCCACCTGCAGAAATACAGTCTACCAACTCAGTCCTTCACATAAAACTTTGTTTTAAAGTGTGATTTAAAGCCCATTAATATCAGCAGAAGACTCTCCACTGACTTCTAAAGGAGTTTGCATCAGACTATTACAGATGTAACATTCCTGGCTCTGTGGAAGAAATAGAAGCCAGACATGAAAATTTTATCACTTAACGGTGGATTGTGGACAGAAGAAAAACACATTCAGCATATTAAAATGAAACATGCCTTTTCCTCTAATGTGTGGAAGAACACAAACAAGAACAATACTCTAACTTTCTAATAAATTACCTCTTCGGGCATAGTGTATGCTCAAGTGGAGACATTAAGATATTTTCAGACAGATGACTCCATGCTGTCATTTGGCTCCCTGTTGCCACAGCTGTCTGCTGCTTAATTCTAGTCACACCTTTCCTTCTTTGATAGCACTCTGGTAAAGTCACCTTGTGGGTCACACACGACCTGATCCATTTTTTACTTAGAGCTAGGCTGATCTGCTTTCCATGTGATTACAGAACTCCCCCAGAAATACATGCTTGGCGGCAGTGGATAAACACGGGGTATTTGCAAGGCCATGTTCATAAGGGTGAGAAACAACTGGGCAAAAATAACTGCTGGAGGATTAAGTGTAATGGCCACTCAGCTACAGTTTTTCAACATACTCTCAGTTCAGCTTGCTCGTAAGAGTGATAATATCATGAGGGATGAAAGCTAGTACCTCTGCATCTGTTTTTTTATTCAAATTGAAAGCACACAGATGAAAAATACCATGCTCTAGCCATCAGATTTTCCTCCATGCTGAGAAAGATACCACAGTTCTCCTGGAGGTAATGAGTTTCTCATAAACATGGGAGTTTGTCAACTAGTACAGTAGTCATTTCTGTCTTGACAATAGATACTGGGAAACTTGCACAGCTGTTGTGTTGTGTGCTGGCCAACACAATGTTAGCAAATATTCTTTGACATGAATTGCTAAAATAAGCAAAATAAGACCTTTTGCCAATCTGCTCCTTTAAAGAGAAAGAAAGATTTATGTATGAATGAGGAGGGAGAAGAATGTGATTGCGGGCTTTTTTTATTATTATTCTTTTCCCTTCCTCTCTGCACTATACTCTCTCTGAAAAGTTCTTGTAAGAAAAATTGCAAGTTTGTTTTAAATAGTAAATAATTATTTTCAAATAATCCCATGACTGCTGGAGCTGTGACTTTAATGAAAACAAACCCAATAACAACAACAACAACAAAAAAAACCAACATAAGATTTCGGTGAAAAGATCAGAATAGAATGAAATACTGTTTATTATAATTGCACCAAAAAGTTGGGGAAGACAGATTACAGCTTCATAGTTAAAAAATACTGCACATAGGCACACAATCCCTAGGTATAGAACAAGCTCCATACCCTACTAGAAAAAATGAATCCTGTTCAGAAGATTGAAAGGAGACATACAAACTTTCAAACACCTAGAAGAAAGCAATAAATTGGGGGTTTTTATGTTTTCTGGGAATGGACACAAAAACTGCAGGATTAAATCAATACAAGACAGAATAAATTTAAATTCACAGATTTTCCCAACTATTACTCATGCAAACAGACTGCCTAGAGAGACTGCTGAATTTCCTGACTGAGGAAGGAGAAGAGGAAGGTTAGTATAGGCAAAGGGTGATATTGTTTGAGGCAGAGGGGTGGGCTAGATGACTGATGTTCCTCTGAGTTCTGCTGTTTCATGATTCACGAAGCATATTTTTCATGAGCTATGTGTTAATCTGGATTCAAATCTTTTTCAATGCCCGCTACCACCTGTGGTGGTTATTAACTACCCTTCCTTTGTTGAAAACAAAGGCAGAGACAAGTAGGCGCCCTGATAAGGATTTCAGCCACCCTTCCACCTTCGTACAGTACTTGTGCCCATAAGTTTGCACAAAGCGGGGTTCTGAACCCCTGTGGGGAAGGCACCTGTGAGCCTGAGTTTTGTTGAAAACTCATTTACACCCCATTTCTGATATTTGACCACAGTGCACATTTGTTCTACTATAAAAATGTGGGTCTTGTCGAAGAGACAGCAAAATCAACAACAAGGGAAAAGAAGGAGTTTATTCTGTCTCTTCTCGGAGTACAAGCTAAGGCAGAGAAAGGAGTCTCACTCTTGTTCTAAGACGTTAGAACAGAGGCTTCAAAATACTGAAGTTGGGACGCCAGCAACAGAATTGGTAAGAATTTGCGTTTCTGTAAGCGAGAGATTCCTCTATTAACTAGTGGAGATCATGCTATTGTGAACGCATCCTCCCTAGGCTGTTGGGAAATAGTTCTCAATTTGCATTGGTAAAGAGAAGGTATTCAGATTTCTGTCTGAGCTGGTTTACTTGCGAAACCTGTTTTTCCCTCGTTGTAAGTTATCAGTTACGTGTAAGGTATTGTTCTATGTAAAAATTCCTAACTAGACATCATTTGAACCTGCTTAAAGGAACCTAATAAAACCCGTTTTGTTTATTTATAATTGCTTGCGGGGTATTTTTGTAACACCACCTTAAGACTTATTAAGATATAAGGTATTACCATGAGATAGGAAATACTTCTCACGCATAGGTTGCTCTAAACATCTTCACCTCCTCCAGTGACACCCCAGTTACCTTACTGTCATCTTAACGAGAAATGTCTCATGGTGATGAGCCTGAATAAACGACCAGACAAAGCATCTACAGACCTAGTAGACTCTCCCTTCACCTGAAGGCTTTGGAATGGCTAGGTCCATCAAGCTTAAACAGATTTATGGAAATGAATAAACACAGTTATTGTCCTGTCTATGAGGGAGGTCAGACTAATTTAATATTACTCGTGGTTTCCAGCAAATCATGACCACACCAACACAGATATAGCAGAAATAGGTACACCTGAAGGGCAGGAAGCTATATCTGTCTGTTACAGAGCCTGACCATAATCCTAGCTGGTCTTTTTCCTGTTCATTTGCCTTGTCTTGACCAATAAATAAGCAAGCTTGAGCAATAAAATCATGAGGAGGAAAACTTGCTGACTAATGATCTGGATTTTTCTCATTCCTGACCTTGCTGGGCCATTCCACCAGTTTAGAGGGTCGTTAATCAACAAATCTCTTTCATTTTATCTTTGCCTGGAAAATGAAAAGGTTCACGCTTTTGTATTAATGCCACACACATATCGTTTATGAAGGCTTATTCAATGAATAAATATACACTTTAATAAATAGTTTACCTGTTGTCATAAAATCTCCTTGGTCAACAGACTGCCTATAACCATGGCTTCTCAGATCTCACTGCCAATTCTGCTTTTGTATTCTGCTCTGTTACTTTTACATAGTGTTTACTATTATCAATAGATTTAGAATTTCAAAATATTCCTTCATATATAATGTGATTGAGAAGACCAAAAATATTTTATTTTAAGACTCCCTCTGATATCAGGAAACAAAGACCTTATTTTTTTTCTCTCTGCTGTTTAAGAGAAACAATAGAAGCCAACGTAACCACTAGGAAACATATATTAGTCTCTTGGCTTTATTTCTGAAACTTCTCTATTAGAACCCACTTAATTAGATGCATAAATCCTGTAAATGATGTCAATGTTCATAATTAAATGAGACAATTGCAATATCAGCTGCAGCACAAAATGTAGATAAATGTGGGAAGGAACAATAAGGGATTGCTTTAGTATAAATCTGCATGACTAACACTACCATAGTGATGTAGCAGAGAACCTATAACATCTGCTTCATACATATGAAAATTCAATTAAATTATCAGCCATGAATTACTGTACAAATATCAACAATGAAAACTCTGACCTAATTATTTCAAGATTTTTTAAGCAGAAAAAAGTCGTATTTCAGTATGATGAGGATGGTAGATTCATTTTGTGATGCTCTAAAAGCTTAATCCTGTAAATTCTTTAAAAAATGTATCTTTCACTCATGGCAAGAATACAAAAAAGGGGTGGGGGGAGATTGATTTAAAATTTACTG
The DNA here is from genome assembly GCF_000710305.1 of Buceros rhinoceros silvestris. Classification (NCBI taxonomy): domain Eukaryota; kingdom Metazoa; phylum Chordata; class Aves; order Bucerotiformes; family Bucerotidae; genus Buceros; species Buceros rhinoceros. The sequence continues at coordinate 65,760 of NW_010398172.1, read as the reverse complement.
TTGCTCAAAATAAAATCAAATGACATAAAAATAAAAGGCAGTAGCTTAACTGTAAATTGTCATAGCAGTCGAAGCTCTATTAATTAGAGTATTTTATACCAACTCAGGGTCCATAGCAGAGCCCAAGGTGCATCCTATTGTGTCTTTAGAAGAAACATCTATTTTCAAGAAATAAGATGGATGATTCTGTCACTCAAGTAGTTTGGTGAAAGGAAAAAGTGTTTAGGGAAAAAAAATGGCCAGGGAAGAAAGATTTCAAATGTTTTCACCCTCCATGCATTCAAAGCACACAAGGCTGATAGCAAGGATGAACTTGCCTGCAGTATGTATAAATACACATTTATACATATATTTACACATACACGAATATATGTATATATGCATATAAAACAATATATGCCTCTCATTTTGCTCCCTCTCCGAAACAGGCCGACTTCTGACCACACTAACATCTAGCCAGACGGGTATCCTTAGGGAAAATACACCAGACATATACTATCCTTTCAGATGAGAAGTGAATTTTAATATTTATCCCTAAATAAATATTGATGACAGATGGACTGTTCTTTCCATGAATAATAATTAGAGTTAGGTCCTCAAACTGAATCTGGAAGCTCTCTTGCAAAAGCAAACCTCAAAGTCTTTGGACAGATGCTCAAGTTCACCACCATAAAGTCTCAGCTGAAGACTGACTTCTTCAGGGGTAACATCTTAACAGTGCTCTGCAATTCAGTACTTTGGAAATATACTGCTCCTGGCGCCACATTTACTGCTGTGAGAAACACGCTCAGGGACACAACTAGGCAATTGCCTCATGTCCTCATTCTCCACCTCGTCAGTACCAGATAATAGCATCTTCTGCTGTTCCTTATGGTCTACCAAATCCATTGTCAGTGCTTAACAAAGAATAATAAGAACAGGACATATTTAAAGCACTGACTTGATGTTATCAAATGGCAAACAGCTAGAAGCGAAGGTCGCTTCAAGGATTTATCACTGAAGGCTCTCAAGTAGGGTGGCTAAGCAGAGACCTTCCTTTTGCCCTAAAGGAACAGCTCAGCACTTCCTTGGCCCTTACATGGGCAGGCACAAGAGTGTAAAAACTGCTTTTCTCCTCCTCTTCCAAATACCGTGTTAAAGGCTGAGGTATAAGGGTGATCCATAGGCCTAAAGGACTTGGAAATTGTTGCAGAGCTTTAATCATAGCTTAAGCCATGAAAATATACCATAGCTGCTGAACTAAGTCTGCTGTTCGGGTTTGGAGAAGGCAGCTCACTACCATGGCCTCCCCCTAGTTTTCCTGGAAGGAGGTCAGCTTGCCCAAATTTACAAATGCCACAGAATTTCTGCTCACCCAGACTTGAACATCTGGACCTCTAAGAAGAAAGCCCTTTAGATGCAGAGGGTTCAACCCTAAGATAATCTTTGGCTCTGAAGGTGACAAAGCTTTACGGAAAGGCCATCTGGAACTCTGAAACAAATGTGCCGAAAGAAACCCATGTGTGACTCCAAAGCTTGCCCTCTGTACGAAGAGTTGAGGAGGGCACTACACTTGGTAGGTGTGGGAAGGTTCCAGCAGTCACTTGTGGCTCAAAGCTAGACTGATGCATTGCCAGCCCTGGTTCAGGCACTGTCTATCGACTGTGATTGCATGGGTCCTCTGTCAGATCTGGCTGGAGCCTAGACAGCTCAAAGCACGGGTGGGGAAGATGCAGACACAACTGCCTGCACCCACCCAGACAGATGTGACCTCAGACCTGATCCATCTTGCATCGAGCTGGAGTCCAATATTTGCTCCTGCACATGCTTCCCCTGTTTCACCCTGCAGCAAGGCTGGTAGCTCACAGTTTTCACACTGTGTTTAGAGCCTGTTGTACTGCGTGCTATAAGTATCAGAGCAGGAGAAAAGCCATAGTGCTGCAAAGCAGCAGGGGCCACATTCCCCTTACCTTAACAAAGCACATTTTCCTTCTGAAACTTAGTTCTGGGCCTCTTCATTCCCATATGGTCCACTGCCGCCCCTTTACATGATCTAGAGCAGTAGGTATTGCCTGGGCATTCCTTTACCATATAAAACCACATCATTTAAAAAAAAAAAAAAGCCAAATGCAGCAAGCCAAGCCATTAAGCCAGTCATCATGCAATTCTGCCCTGAGGCTGACACAGAAGAGAATGAGCTGCTTCTGACAGACGTCGCATAAAACACCACCTGCAGATGGTGATTCTCGGTGGTGTTCAGGGCACCTGCATAATGCACCTGCATAAACTAAACTGAGTTTTGCCTCACCCGCACACATATTTGCTGGCCTACTTAAAAGCGGGCACATGTCCTAGTGGACAGCTCTTCAATGGCACAGTGCCAGCATATTAGCAACATTTGGTTTAAATATCTACTGCAAAGGAAAATAAGATCAAACCTGTATCATAGATTTGCTTCCAGTCAGAAGGCAGATGGAGTGCTATTAGCTACCGAAAGCCTGTATTATTAACTGAGATACAGGTCCTGTCCTTGTAGATGGTTAATGCGGTGTCTTTGCTTCCGATATTAACTGAAATCTACAGAGTTTAAATACAGTCAATACAGTGAGTAGAGTTTATAGTGATAATCTGTATCAAAACCAGCCATCTACTCTGTGATGAGCTGATGAGAATTCTTCCCTGCACTCCAGTCTGTTGCCATCTAATCTGTACTGAGAGCACTAAACGCTACCACACCTCCTGCATTTCACAACATCTCACTACGCCCTGTACACATTCCTTTCTTCAGCTGCACTGATACTTTATCCATATATATTAGCAGCTGACTGCACTTACAATGGCAGATTTAATACGTCAGGTTTTAGAAAAATTCCTCTCTGTCATATAACTGAACCTGAAATCACTATTGATTTTCTTAACAGCCCTTGCTTGTTCTTTTCTTGTATCTGAAATTACGAGTGATGCTAATTGGTAACGCATGAAGCAATATGCGCCTGTCACTCTCCTATCACTGTATCTCCCAGCCCTGCTGAGTCCTGAATCCATTTTTTTCATTTTTAATTCACTGGCGCCAGGAAATTCCTAAAGCTTTTACCATGCCCAGAAGCAACTGCCCTCAGATCTCACTGACTTCTTGGTGAGCCCTCCGAGAGTAACCTCTGCTTGCAGCATCTACAGCTGAACCAGACACCTCCCCCACCTTGGCAGGGGATAAAAAGAGTGCAGTTCAGTACATCCTCATGACATTGTTTTCCGCTGCAGTTTTGAGTGTTTCAGCATGGCATATACTTAAATAGGTCTTAGCAAAAGATTTCTTTAATGCATTCAATGCATTTTACTTCATTAGTAGGTTAACAAGACCAGACAGGAGAACTGTGATATTTCTGTTCCAGGCAGACTTCAAATTCACACTTATTATGATCCAGAATTTTGTCTTTAATTAATGTGTTCTTTTTTCCAATAAATATTCAGAAAACCCTAACAGTAAAGTACTAGATGTGCTGAGATTCAGAGCTAGTCAGAGCCCTTTGTGTTTTGAGCTTGCTAGGCTCTGTTTGATTACGCTGCTGTAAATCACAGCCTGGTCAATAAAGTCACACAAAAGCAGTGCAGTCAAGAAAAATACTGGAACCTATACAAGAGCTGTATGAAATTCACATCTCAAAATTGCAAGGCCCCATGTATCCTAAACATCCTGAATCTCACTATTTTTTGCAAGTGTTTCCATGCTCCCACCGTGAGTCATATGTGTACACTTTGACTACTGAATAATCCTAGATTTTTACTGAAGAGTGTAGACAGCCTTGGTAACATGCTAAGAATCAGCCTCCAGTCAGGTAACAGACATGGTAAGACACATAGACGTCAAGGCACCGTGTCGTTAGTGTATCGTAGGGATTAATTTGATGCTTTTCAGCTTTTTTTTTTTTAATATTCATTATTTAGTAATGGAGTTGATTTAGGAAAG
>NW_010398172.1:53612-61727 GCF_000710305.1 Buceros rhinoceros silvestris | reverse complement strand
AAGAGTGATTTTGGTAACTAGAAGTCCAAAGCTATTTCCCTCCGGCTCAACAGCAACCACCACGGTTGCAGCACAGCTGAACAGTTTCCACAATTCACACCCTATGAACAACCAGAAAATAGCATCATTTTCACACTGTAGCTTCCACTTTTCAGCCTCCCTCAAACTTCAGGAGCACCTTTCTTCTGAAAGGAAAAAAAAGACTGCTAAATCAAGAGCAGACATTGAGTTCAGCAGCCAAGGAGTGCAAAGCCATACTGGGTGTGGGGGCCACGGGGACCATCAATCTCTCCAAAGGCACTTGATATCACACCATCCAGGACTCTCCTCTGTCTGGTTTTCCATTTCAAGATCTCACTTTCCTGGAAAAAATTACTTGCTGCCCAGTGTATCGATAATATGCTGAATATGTTGCTACTCTGGAACTTTGTGAATACATATATGCATTGGCATTCAAGAGGCTTTGGCCGATGTATGTCATCTAAAAAAGGGGGGGAAATGAGCCTTACCTTTCAGTATTTATCATTTCAGAATACAAAACCAGAGACAAAAAGTGGATCCAACTAGGAAAGCACAAAGAGACTATGAGCTTCTGTTTCTTTTTATTAAGTTTCATTTCAACTAGCAGACTGAGGCCGAACAATGAAATAGCTAAATATTCTGGATTAAAAATTTATCTTAGAGCATTCGCCTTTTCACACATAAATTAAATTTTCTTATTTAATCTCTTCTTTTCTTGCAATTATCTCTCTCCACACACACTAATGGCTCACAGCTAGCATCTCTCTTCAAGCAAGATGATTAAGAAGTGTCTGTTGTTGTGGAGCTTTTTTTTTTTCCTTTAATTTTTTCCTCATGGAGATGATAATACTATTCACTTGCTATGCAGAATCATTATAGCTATATATAAAAGGCAAGAATAGATCAACAATTTAGGCACCTTCTCCTAGAACGGGACACAACTTACAATTTTTTTATATCACGTTTTTACAGATTCTTTAAAATGAAAATTCCTCAAAACATAAGATTGCCCTTTCAGCTTAAACATTGATCTTTTGTGTATATGCATGAGTAATGTTTTAGAACTAAATATCTGTTAAGGCTTTATTACAAAGAAGCACAACTTAATTTCCTGTCCATTTTAAGGTTGTGCCTATGAAAACGGGTAAGAAATGAGAAAATTCAGGCTAAAGGATGTAAATAGCATCTTTTTAGAAACTACGCAGCTGAGGGAAAAGAACCACAGGGCTAGATCCTAAAACTTCTTCGTTTCAGTTGCATAAAAGGTAAACACAACTCTTTGCTCCTCTAATGAAAGATAGCAAAGATTGAACTTTGAAAAGCTACCGTGTCTACATCACTATGAAGTTTAAGTCTGATGTGTTTTTTCATCATTTCAAAAACATGGCTTTCGATTTACTTTCCTTCACACGTATCACATCACAAACACGTGCTTCTCACTTGCATTTGTGTTCTGCTATTGCACTCATCAGAGCATTTGGGTATCATTTGGATTGAAGCATCTCCAGCCTTGCCAATTAATTGATGAAGAACCATTATGAGACAAATATATCATCTGCACTTTAACTGCTTGAATGGAAGGTTATTGAAGTAATAACTGGCAACATCAAAACCATTAATAAAATATGGGCTGGGAATAGCAAATTACAAATTTCTTTACCTAGCTCCCAAAATAAATTTGTTCTTGAAGGTAGTTTTAGCACTCATGATGACATAGATGAATGATGTTGATTAAAAAGGAGTGAAGAAAAGATTACGACTTGAGCATAGAAACCACTGGCATCATTATCAGACTCATCTAAATAAAAAAGCGTTAATTTTTTTCAGTGGATTCGTAGCCTTGCTGTGAAATTGCAGGTGTCAGTGCGTACTGGTAGCTGAGCACAAGATAAGGCAAAAATGGAAATAAAGTAGGTTAGACCAAAACCAAAAGCCCACAAAGCTTTTGAGATGTGATAGCTCTGTGTCTTTAAAACAGGCTCTTTGTGGGTTTCCTTCTGCAGTTGAAATATTTGTATTGCTTCTGCCGGTGATGAGATGTCCCTTACAACGCGAAAGGCCACTACCATTTTGAAGGAGCCAATATATACTTAAAGAGTAAAGATGTAAATTACCAAAAGTGCTTAATGTTGTTATCGCAACCCAAGACATGAGTAAGCTTCCTAGAGAGGGAATGAATAGGCCAGGGGCTCAGAAATACTCTCTCTGTGCCATGTATTTGCAGGGAAGCTGTAGGTATGCCTCTCTCCTTCTCTATTCTTTCCTCTCCCACTCCCTCTGTCTTCTTGTCAATTTAAAATTCAAGCTCTTTGCAGCAAGATTGGCTCTCACTATGTGGTTTGTACAGTCCCTCGCACAATGAGGCACCAATGTAATGCAAATCGCAGTATTAAATATTCATACAAAAGCTTCATAGTGTGACTGTATGAAATCAGAACAATCAGGGAACAGGCATAAGCTGAGCGCCTAGGTAAGATGAAGCACAGAGATTTCTATTACAATTGCAGCCTCATTAGAGGAAGTGTGCTGACATAAGCTGTGTTTTCATTGTCGTAAGCCCAATTTCATAACCATGTATTAGAGTTATGAGTTCTCCTAGCAAGACATAATGTTTTCACTTTTGGCTGTGCAATCACATATCGTTAGCTTAAGACATTTAAACTTTATAAATGGCTCTGTAATATGTGGTCTTTTCAGCAGTAAAATTGTTCCTTAAAAAATAATCTGAGGCATTGGTCACCGGAGCCAATGTCACCTAACAGCAAATAAATTTTGGCAATAAATTAGAAGTTAACTACATAACTGTGAGCAATTCCTTCAACTAAGAATTAGTCATATATTTTCTTTTCATCTAATGAAAACATCACTAAGATTCTCTGCAGCGTTCCTGTTCCTATCTGATGCTTTGCTTCAGAAATGGTAAAGGATGTGTCCAATAATGAATTATTTGAAGTAGTTTGCAGGGCTTTGTGCTGAGAATTTTATCTGGAACGCTGGGCTTGATGCAGCCAGTTTAGGAAATCTTGCCTTACTCTATAATCCAGTTAAGGAGACAAAAAACACATGTGAATGGCTTGGTAACATGAAAATACACTGAGCAAAATCAAATCCACACTCAATAAAAAGCTCTTTTTTTTGCCCCTTTATGGAATGATTGAGCCTGTCTCTGGATGTATTAGCTGTCTATTTAGTCTGTGAACTGTACAAGGCAGCTTTACCTCCTGTTCCTCACGAAGCATGATTTTCTTCTTAATTCTAGCTGTGGAAGCTCACTCTTACTCAATACTTCCTTTCTTAAACTGTTTCTTTTTAGAGAAAGAAAACAAGGCTGGTGTCCTTAATGAATTTATATACAGTGGAGTTTATACAGACATTTTTATCACAGTGGAGATGAATTCAAATTGCAGGGCTATGACTTATTTTGCACTTTAAAGCTTTAGACCACAGGACTTCAGCATGGTCTCTAAAGGCAGACACTGGACAATATTTTCAGAAATGACCAATAATGCTTATACCTGAAAGGCAGGTGGGCAACAGACTTAACCCAAAATCAGGCCTTTACACATGATCATCATTTTAAGAGAGCATAACAAGCTGTTAAGGCTTTACCATTCTTACCTTCTTCTGGTGTTTTATAGGAAAACAAATCTGCATGTGGCACATTGCCTGCAGAGCCTCGTGGGTGCAGCCGCACGACAGGCATCAAAGCATAGCAGGGCCAGTGGGGTTGTGTTTCAACCAGCATGACCAGGTTGGTATAAAAACCACTCAATCCCCGCCATCCTGTCAGAATTATGAATTGAATTTTAGAGTGTTCAGATATCTTGTCCACTGTAGGCATAGAAATGAAGCAGCACTCAGAAGCATCCTCAAAGCCCATTTTTGTAAGAGCTCATGAGAACTTCATCTCTCTCACCCCAGTTCAGAACAACTGGAAAGGGTGCTGGTGCGGACTTACACCCTTGTGGCTTCCCCAGAGCTTGCACCAGGCTGTTCACAAGAAGGCAGTGATCACTGTTTTGGTGGCACTTGCAGCTATATCAAAATGCACGGAAAGACTTTATTTCATTTCTTTAAAGGACTTACATCTATTTATTTATTTATTTGATGAAGACATTTCTCCCCGAGCTTGCACCAGGCTGTTCACAAGAAAGGCAGTGATCACTGTTTTGGTGGCACTTGCAGCTATATCAAAATGCACGGAAAGACTTTATTTCATTTCTTTAAAGGACTTACATCTATTTATTTATTTATTTGATGAAGACATTTCTTACTAGTAGCAGCATATAACAGTAATAATTAAAAACAATAATAATATTGTTAGAACCATGACTGTAGTCTCTAAATATCTGTGTTTCAATAATATCTGACTGATCTGATCTTTGAACAAAGCTCCATGATGCCAAAAGCTTCCCCAGCTCCAGGTTGTGACTGTCTCACACAAAAATCCAAATTGCATACCCAATCTAAATTTCTCCAAGCTATAAATGCACAGACACATCTTTGTGAGAGAACTCCTTGCTGATGAGGAGAGGAGAGTTCATTCATTACTTTCACATCCACAAAAGAGGGAAAAGTTGAACAGGTGAAGGGTGCTTTTATAGAGAACCTTCATAGACAAAATGTCACAGTGGTCAAACAAGAGAGAAAGTAGAGATTAGATGTGGGAGGAAAACATGTTCCAGCTTTGCTGTTGGGCTGCATATTGACACAATACTGCAAAGCACATCTCATTTCCCTGCCCTTCACAGAAAGAAAATCTGGGCATATGGTGTGACCAGGAAAATCCTGATTTGGATCCAGGTAAGTCAACAAGTCTTGACACAGCCAGAGACATGAGCTAGCCAATGCCCTGATCCTCTGGTTGTGGACCACATACTGGCAGCGTACAGAGCTTGGATATTTCTGCACTGATATCTTTAGGACTTTGAACTGACTGCATGAGGAAAATGCACAGGATTTTTTTTTTTTTTTAATACTGTCTGCAACTGCTGTTGCTACTGCTGGTTTCTGATTCAACAGCAACACCAGCATATTTCTTTAATAGAAGAGGTTGAGGGGTTTTTTTCCCTGAGAATTTCATGTTCTGAGCGAGTTTATTCATGAACCATGAAAACATCATTAACATTCACTCTGAGCAACAGAACAGCTTTTACTGCATCCGCATTCACTGGATGTCTCACTCGATCCCATATGTTGCCCATCACATTGAGCACTCATTCCCCTGGACCATTCGCTCCCGGTAAAGAGAGAGCACAGAGAGCACGTTCGGGGAAGTACAACAATGTATCTTGAAAAAGAAAACAGGTTTTAGCTGCAAGAGAAACAGAACCCAAATATATTGAGTGATGAAATGGAGACAGGACATTTTCAACTAGCCTCAGAGGGGTTCCTGTAAAACTGACACTGACCTATTAGGACTTACAGTAGCATTTAATTAATCATGTGGGGAAGTGTTTGTGGCATAACTCAGCCTTGTAAATTCCAGGGTTTGTTTTTTAGCCCACACTGTATAACTTTCCCTCCCGATTCAAGTGTGAATTTCCCAGGGAAAAGAAAACACGACACCCTAAGTTTTTTTAAGCTTTTCTTGCTACACTAACCTGTGCTTCAGAGCTGTGCTTGAGGACTGCCACTACCTTTATGGTTTTTATATTTCTTGTACAAGAATATTTCTTTTCATTGTAGTTGTACAGAGTTCAATGAACACATACCAAAGGCAATTAGACATTATTGCAACTATCATATTTTTAATAATTATTTTCATCAATCTATTTCACTACTACTAGTCACCAGCTTCTAACTACAACCCAGTAGTCAAGAAGGAGAAACAAATTAAAGGGAAGATTTATCATTCAGAGTCAGAGCCATGAGGATGACTTCCTTTCCTTCTTCCCTCTATTTGCAAGTCTTACAATTTGTATATTTATGATATTCAACCAAACCCAACTCTCTGGATTCCCAGGTTTTCTTTCCTTCCTTGTCTCCCTAAGTCTGCCAGTTAACAATTTTTTAAAAGATTTCCAGCTTTGTGGCAATCTTGAAAGGTCCATGTCTGTAGACAGACACTGAAACAGAAGAGCAATCTGCAAGGTGTTCAGATACATCACTGTTTCTGACTATGGTATTATCCAAGTGTTTCTACAATGCCTAATTGCATTCCACTTACACATAGTCACTACAAATAAAATACCAAACCTGGACAAATAATCCTCAGATAAGTCACAATGGGCCAATTTTTTTTTTTTTAAAGTTAACTTTCGAGTGATCCCGATTGATGCATCAACTTAAGCCTTCACAGCTCTTCACATCTTTTACTTGAATTCACTGGCTTAGCTTTCCAAACTTGGCTTAATCATCGCATGAAGGTCACAGAAACCAAAAGGGGCGGACAAGAAAGAAGAATGATGCCTGTAAGGAGCCTGGATGAAATCAGCTATAAGCTTTGTGTGTGAGTATCTAAAGTAAGTGCAGTTCTTAAGCATTCTTCTCACAAATTAATAATAAATCTGCCATGGGTTAATTGGGAAGGGAGGATTTAAAGAAAAAAAAAAACAACAACCCAACAACTTACACCATTCTGTCCTATCTATTATTCTGAGGTAAACCAGCTGCAGTAGTGGGTCAGATAAAGATGTATGAAAGCATGAAGAGTGCACCTGATAAACACCTTCAAAGTCTGTGGATGGTAGCCAAACTGGAGGCAAGGAGTACATCAGTTGATGATTAATTCCAGTAAAAGAAACTGAATTACTCGGTGACCTTGCCCATTTTCCACAGTTTTATGTTCTGTACCTATGGCCTATGGAAATTCATCTGTGGCTGGAGGCAGCCACCAGCTTCATGTTGGCTTTCCAGCACAGGAGGCAGATTACCTAATGCAATGTGGCTCCTGGGCACCAGCATCTCATGGCCCAAAAGCTGGTTTACCAAAAGGAAATTCCCTGCTGGATCCCAATCATATGCATGACAGCAGCGTAACACGTATAACTTCCTTCCTTTCCCCAGAACGGTGCAAGGCTGCTCTGTGAAAGCTTGTGATGATTTTTTCTTTTTCTTTTTTTTTTTGTTTTTGACAGATGGCTGACAGCCATTTTTTACTGCCGGTAAACAGTAGCTCTCCTGAGGAGAGAGCACTGGCTCACCAATCAGCTCCTTTGCAAGCATGAAGATTAGTCACCATAACAAAAATATTTGTCACTTCTGCTTTTTTCAATTACAGCTGGAAAAATAGTTATTTCTGGTGTTTCCATAGGTCCCGAAGGCCCCAGCCAGCCACTCCAAAGCCACTTTGGGATGGGCCTATGCCATGGTTTTAGAAGCATTTTTTAGTCATTGAGCTATCAATCTAAAGGAAGAAACAAAAGCGTGAGGGAAATGAGAGCACCGGGTGGAGAGATCCCTTGCACAGTGGTGAAGAGAGCTGAATCTTTCCAGCCTGCTCTGCTCTGCATCATGCACTCTGGCACCTAAAAACTCATCAGCAGTTTAAAGGAAGAGCTGTGGGCACCAGGCACAGGAAGGGGGAGCAAACACAGGGTCCCTTGTGCAGGGCCCTGCCTCCCCAAAGTGACACAAGAGATACAGTTGGGAAAGGGGTTGGGTAGAGGACTTTGACACATGGAAGCAGCTGATATCCCCCAGGTGAGCACCCTGAGGAGATGGATGGATAGATGGATAGATGGATGGTTGAATTGTCCTTAAAATTTGCTGCCTACTTGCCTATCCCTGCTCCCTGATAGATTTGGGTTTGAGTTATTGCTGACAGCCCTTTGGATGAGGTTGCTGCCTGTTTTACAACTTTATTTAGTACCAGCTTACTCGATATGTCTTTTATAACTACAATGATAAAAGAAAACATTATAAATATACCCAACAGATGACAAACCCACTGCTCAGACATTCCGCCTGACACAAGGAAACTGCTTTTAAGTATTAGTGCAGAAGGGCTTCCTCACTGCAGATGATCTGCCTTTATACACAGAAACATTTGGTTTGTTTACTCTTACAGAGATAAAAATATGGAGCTGATGATCGAAATGGTACATTCACAAACTCCTATTGATTACAGACAGGCTTCACCCCTGCTTCAGC
>NW_010398172.1:38901-53453 GCF_000710305.1 Buceros rhinoceros silvestris | reverse complement strand
CCCCCAGCCACAACAGGATCAGGTTCAGCCCTTCAGCTGTTTCTCCATCCCATGACCAGGAGAACATCCACCTCCTAACAGAGATGAGCTGCAGCCACTTTATCTCTTCTGACCCTTAACAACTCCTTCCCTGGTGGTAGCAGGGATATTAGCGTTTTTATATCCCAGTATTTGTGTTGATTCAGACCAACATCCTTACAAGGTCATCATCTTCAAATCACATGCCTGAAAGTCAGACCAGAGAGCTTCAATAAAACTATTTTTTTTTCTTGTTTCTTTAAAGGTATAAAGCTGTCACTGTTGAAAAATATTACCACAAATTTCCCCCTCTTTCTTCACATCAAGCTTAGCAACATGAAGCATATTTTCAAACCTACAAGCTTCTGTCAGCTCCACATTTCCTTTCCAGTGGGGTAGCACGCCTGGCAGCAATGCCTTTGGCCACGCTGCTGAGGAGCAGGGATACTATGTCTATTGCCTGGACAGGCAGCAGTGCAGGCTCGGCTGTTTTGTGGAGCTGCACAAGGCAGATAACCAGAACCCGAGTCCTCACAGCCACTCACATTTGTCATGTCATAAAATGACAGGGAAACATCAGAATAGAGATGCGAAGAGTGAGAGATAAGCTGACATCTTCCAACATCAGGACTAGGAAAACAAGCCTGTGCACAAACAACGAGCTAGAGTTAGCAGCTTTATATCATGTTCTGCTTTAAATGAAGATGTTCGTGCAGAAACTGCCTTTTCTGAAACTCAGTCCCTGAAAAGCATTATTTTTTCTAATAGGCAAGCGTCCTTACCAGCGATTTCCAGGGAGGAATTTGGAATCCTTTGTGTATTAAATGTTTGTTTTTCTCACTCTTGCTTTCTGTCAGTACATTGTATATTCCTTTCATGGGTAGACCATCATGTCTTATACTGCATTATTTTAGAGCTACTTATCATACTGGTGTTTGCAATGTCAAGTAAAGTTCTGTTTAACCTTCCTTTTGACAATCTGGCTTTCTCTATGGTAAGCTCTATGAATATTTATTTTCCAGTTCATATCTGTAGTGAGCTGTGACATTAAATATGAGAATTGTCATGGGGCCAGGAGACGTCATCTAGCTGGTGCAAGGCCAGCAGTGCCCAAACTCCTTGCCATGGTATACACCTTAGCCTAATTTCCTGGCATGATGAGTCATCTGATGGCATGTGTGTAAGTTAGCAGCTCATCTCTGTATGCACAATAACTTATGTTCTTCCCCAAGAGCTTTGGGGAAGAATTTGCACTAAATTGCAGACCTGCCCATTTTTGGGAGGCCTTCACAAGGAAGTCAGTAGCAGGTCACAGTCCAGATGAACCCTCCTGATGTGTCAGAGACCAGCCACAGGTTATGGATGAGATGTTTAATGCATGTTTACATGTAATGGTTACATAGTACTTGTATGACTGAGTGCAAACCCTAGATACACAGTGACAGAAGCATGTAGATGTACGACTTTAAAGTTCATAATAAAACAAGATCATTCACCAAGATAAGCAGCAAGGTCAATATACCAGCTCACCATATTCTCACATCCAATTCCCAGAGAGCACAGATCTCAACCCATTATTGCTAGCAGAGGAGAGGTGGTTATATACAGAATCACAGAATCATCTCATTGGAAGAGATCTTTAAGGTCATTGTGTCCAACCATAGACCCTGCTTTCCTTCCTGGTGACAGTTTGGAGCATCAGCAGGCAGACTAATTTTCTCTGCCCCTTCCCAAGGAAACACACCGTTGTCCTGCCAGTTAATAAAACGTAACTACCTACAGAACGCTGCAGCGGTCAGAGCAAAGACTGACCACGCTGCTTACAAGGCAGGTCTCTAAGCCACGGACAAAAGTAATCTGTGTGACTGAGTACAACTCATTGTGCCTGACATTCAGCATCGTGGTCAAAATCCAGAATGGCGTCTATCCAGTGTGTTTTCAGAGATTCAGGTCCTTTGTCTTTCGCCACTCAAGTTGCTTTCTTGAAACTGTAGAATCTCCAAAACTGACTGTTCTGGGTTTGAAGGCAATAGAGAAGCATTGCCAAGATATTCAAAGCTTAGCTTAGCTCTGATCCAGCCTCCTTCTCATCCTGACATATAAACAGCCATTGTCGGTGAACTATAAACTCAGCTGAAGGATTCTGAATCACTAAGTCATATAATCCTACTTATATTTGACTTCAGTAACTGCGATGATTTGTATAACTATATAGTAATTGATACTCTAAATGGAATGGGCAACTGCCATCAAGAGTTCAGAAGCTGAAATTGGAACAGCTGTTTCTTTCTTTTTAATGTATAAGATTGCTAGTCCTGAAAGCATTGTCTGAGTGATCAGCTTCTCTGTTATCCATTAGTTTCTCCATGAATATGAAGGGAAGTTTATTTCCCTATAGCTTTTTCTGTCTCCCTGTTTTTAAAGAAAGAGACTTACAGTATAAATACTTCATAACTTCATCAATACTTCAATACTTCATAAAATAACTGCATCCTGAGGTTATATTTTGACATTTTATTGACACTGAATAGCATTCTGTTCTCCAAGCGTTCTTACTGGAACCATTGGGATAACTCCTGAAGTAAAGAGATAGTGATGAAAGAAGAATATCAAACTTTGGCTTGTTAAAATGGAAAGAAAACATTAATATAATTTTTTTTACTTCCTGTTGTTTGAGTTTTATCATTATACTCTTAATATAACCTTTGCAGAAGGTGTTTAGGTTTTAAGACATCTGTGGAGATCATCAAAATGACAAATGGAAACAAAAGATAAGAAAAGGCATTATTAAAATAGAATATTGAAATCCATATCGATTAACAGGCTAATCAGAGCAGAGAATACATGGATCATTACATATTTCAATTCAAATCCAAGGCTGAGATGCTTAATTTTTTTTTAATAGACTCAAAGCAATAACATATCTTTAATCAAAGAAGCTCAATATTGCACATTAAAGTGTAATAACGTTTGACTTGAAAAACTCACTTCTAAATAAATTAACAAAATGCAGACACATTAAAATAAGTTTAGGAAGAGGTCCTTTAGAAACTCTCTTTATGCTCTGCAACGAAAGGCCCTTTGGAAATGAACAGAAATGCACCACAAAGAGCTATATCCTATCTTTCTCTATAATAAAATTTGGATACTGATGTAGAATACTGGACACTTCTTCTCTAAAGCAATGACAATTAGCATTGTACTTTTAAGATCAGATAGCATTTTACACAGGATCAGACAGATTCTTGCAATCTTGGAAACCAGTGATCATTATCTCTCTATGAACATACCGTATTAATACTATGGGAAAATTTGACAATCGCAGTTGCTACATAATTACTCTTGGTCATAGAAACAATGGATAAGACTTCCAAAAGTATTACTGGATATAGGACTGTGAGTCCTTGTGTCTCGACAGCAAGTTTTGCCCTGGTGGTAAGTGGTCTTTCCTTTTTAGGAATGTAGGGTCAGAATCCTAAATCCATCTAGTCTGGGTCTACATTTAGCTGTATTGGTTAGCTACGACTTCAGCTACACCTCAAAATGTGCCTTTTCAAGTAAAAGGAACCTTTCAGCTTCATGAAAAATGATCTGAATCTCTGGGGTCACTTTGTGTAAGAGCCACCCAAACAAGCTATGCTACTGTTACCAGAAGCTCAGCACACTCTTCTGTAGAAATCTACCAGCCAGATATCTGCTGCCCATTTATCAAAACATCAGGGAAGATCCTCTCCTTTTCACAGACCCAAATCCCTCCTAATGTTCCTCTTTTCCAAAATGCCATTACCAGGGCTTGAGAATATCAAGATAACAGACTGCCAGCACCCACCCAGTGGACTCTTTAAAACACAGAAAGAAGCAAGATTTCTGGAACTTATAGACAGACCTAATGTTCTTGGATGTGTCCAAGCCAAGAGACAAGGCAGAAAGCTAAGTGCCTTCACTATACCCCACCAAACTTCTTGCAGAACTGAAATGAACCTTCCAACCAGCTAAATGGGAATTTAATCAGGTACAATCTATGCACATCATTTACAGTAACACCCTGGTTCCTGGCTATCTTTTTTAACACTAGCTCCAAAAGAGTTATCTTTCATAAGAAGGCTGTGAAACAAACAAACGAACAAACAAAAATTTGTTCTTTGATTTCCAACAACATGTAAAAAAAATAGAACTTTTTTTTTTCAGTCAAACTCCAGAACTTTCTTCAGTTTTAATAAAGATGCACTAAGACTCTCCATGCCTTCTGAGGAAAAAAAGAAAGAATAATTACAATTTTCAAAAAAGCCCTCCATATCATCTAAATTTAGAGTATCACACTGTTATCTCACTCACATACTTTATTTCTCACCTGTTAAATTATACTTGCTGGGAACACAGCCAAGGAACAACTGCTGGCATTGTCACTCTCTGTAAGGATCAACATTACAGATTTACTTAGAGAACACGGGTGGGTTGTGGGGGGTTTTATAAACTTGGAATGGAAAAATATATTAGAAGCTATTAAAGAGAAGACAAATTAGCTGGGAAATTAATCCATTGCTTTCTTCCTTGGAAATGGCTAAATCTAATAACTGTGAAGAACTGTTATGGATGTTCAATATCTTGCTCAAGAAAATATCTATCAAATTGATTATATCTCCCTACCACTCCCAGCCACAAAGTGAGGGTTATGAACAACTCCCTAGGAGATGTGGCAGGGAAAAAGAGGAACACTAAATATTTTGTAACACACAATTCATTCTCTGAACATGGTGCAAACAACTAAGTTAATTAAAAACTTTATAAATATTACATGTCTGGAAATGGAACCTAAAAGAGCCTGATTTTGCTTGTGCTTCAGCCTCTTTCTGTTCCTGTAATGACACAGAAGAGTACAAGGGAGATTAAATGGCTTGTCTGCTCTGCCCAGGCTGGAGGAGCTGTTGGGGCAAGGGTGCAGGCTGTGCCTGGTTTACAGAGAGCAGTGTTTCACAATGCACTATGGCGGTTCTGCAGCACCACAGCTGATTTTTTGGGGATGAAACAAGAAACAAATATTGTGACAAAACTTCCACTGTTTCGGAGCTTCAGCTTTTACACCGTTCAAAGTGGAATAGAGGTTTTGTATTTATTTATTCTAATGTCTCTCATTCTTAAATATTTCCTCATAAATTTTTGGTAGTAAACTGTCACAAAAGATTTGAAAGCAAAGCTAATTTTATTCCTCTTCAGAAAAGGATCCTCTCTGTAGCATTATCTAATAAATTCTTGACACTGAATTTTTAATGTAGATTTTGCTTGGGTTACGCGTTTCCAGGAGGACTTGAAGCTGATTACATTTCCAGCTCTTGGCATGCATTGAACACTTCACTTTTAGGACCTGAAGACCCTGAAGTCTAAAGGATGGTCCCAATTAAAACTGTATTGAACTTTTTGTGATGAATGTACATGTGCATTATCACTGCACATGCAATGATAAAATATCATTGGGAGCTACCAAACTCAGCCTCACCTCTCTGCCTGGGAAGATCATGGAACAGATCCTCCTAGAAGCTCTGCTAAGGCACGTGGAGGATAGGGTGGTGATTCAAGACAGTCAGCATGGCTTCACCAAGGGCAAATCCTGCTTTACCAATCTAGTGGCCTTCTACGGTGAAGTGACCACTGCAGTGGTCAAGGAAAGAGCTATGGATGTCTTCTACCTATCTGGACTTCTGTAAAGCCTTTGACAGGGTCCCCCACAACATCCTTCTCTCTAAATTGGAGAGAGATGGATTTTATGGGTGTATGTATCCAGAGGGTAGTGGTAAACAGCTCGATATCCAAATGGAGATCAGTGACAAGTGGTGTCCCTCAGGAGACCATACTAGGACAAGAGCTGTTTAGTATCTTCATCAACGACATAGACAGTGGGATCGAGTGCACCCTCAACAAGTTTGCAGATGACACCAAGGTGAGTGATGCGGTTGGCACATCTGAGGGATGGGATGTCATCCAGAGGGACCTGGACAAGCAGGAGAAGTGAAGCCGTGTGAACCTCATGAGGTTCAACAAGGCCAAGTACAAGGTCCTGCACCTGGGTCAGGGCAACCCCAGGTATCAATACAGGCTGGGGGGTCATGTGATTGAGAGCAGCCCTGCAGAGAAGGACTTGGGGGTATTGGTGGATGAAAAGCTGGACATAAGCCTACAGTGGGCACTTGCAGCCCAGAAAGCCAACCATATCCTGGGCTGCATCAAAAGAAACGTGGCCAGCAAGTCGAGGGTGGTGACTCTGCCACTCTGTTCCACTCTTGTGAGTCCTCATCTGGAGTCCTCAGCACCAGAAGGACAAAACATGTTGGAGTGAGTCCAGAGGAGGGCCATGAAGATGATCAGAGAGCTGGAACTCCTCTTCTACAGAGAAAAGCTGAGAGTGTTGGGGTTATTCAGAGGACAAACCCAACAACCCTGGAGAAAAGAAGGCTCCAGGGAGACATTGCAGCCTTCCAGTATTTAGAAGGGGCTTGTAAAAAAGATGGGGACAGACTTCCTAACAAGGCCTGTTGCAACAGGACAAGTGGAAATGGTTTTAAATTGAAATGGTAGATTTAGACTAGGTATAAGGAAGAAATTTTTTTTACAATGAGGGTGGTGAAACAGTGGCACAGGTTGCCCAGAGAAGTGATATCTGTCCAATCCCTGGAAACATGCAACTGGATGACCTGTGAAGTCCCTTCCAACCCAAATTATTCTATGATTCTGTGATGATGATATGTATGCACATCCTGCATATCTAAACGTTCAGTTTGAAAACCAGCTAATCTCACTGGTAACAATCACATCACATACATAACATTTTTCTCAGAAAGACTTGGTGCAGAACCTGGTATAACAGCGCTGAATATGAAATTAGAGAAAAAAAAGAACAAACTTTTCAAGACCATTATTTTAATTATCACACCCACCCACACACCCTTGTTTAATATGATGTAACATAACATCCAGGTGTCAGAATTATACTGGGATTGTCTTTCAGATTTCCCAACCTACTTATGTAAGATTTCAGTTGTACAAAGATGGGAAAGTTTATAATTTTTTTAATGTTTGGTGCATTTCTTATAGCTGTAAATAGAGCGGCTTTTGTATAAGGTCCCACTGTGAATGACATCATTGTTTCATTTTTCAATACAGTCCCAAATAACCACTTGCAAATGGCTCTGCTTCATGGCAGTTAGGCACTCAGATGCTCCGTAAAGATTGTTTGTCAAAGACAGTACTTCAAAACGTTGTAAACAAGCTACAGATATAACATAAATGCATTGCTGTTACAAATACCTTGTCTTTGGTGAATTCTTGGCTCCATTGAAGTTGCTGGGAATTTTGCCATTGACCTGCCTGGAACCAGTAATTCAACAATATGTTCGGTTTTAATGCAAGACCATTGGGAACTCCAGCACATCCCTTGGTGAAAAAAAGATCTAATGCTTATGGCACAGATCCCCATTCAAAAGCCTCATGCAAGCAACTGCACTGCATCCTTGGTACCATGCTGGAATGTCTGTGAAGGCTGAATGTCAGCTCCCAGATCATTTGCCTTCCCGCAGCATCCCCATGCTATCTCCCACCATGCTCCCTCTAGTTTCACAGCATCACAGGATTGTGGAGGTGGGAAGGCACCTCTGGAGATCATCTAGGACATTTCCTTGCTCAAAGCGGAGTCGGTGAAAACTGCTCAGGGTTGTGTTCAGCTGGGGTTTTGTTTTGTGGGTTTTTTTAATATCTCAAATAGTGGAGACCTCTCCAGCAAAAATATTCTTTCTCATGTTTAAACAGAAATTTTTGTACTTCAACTGATGCCTATTGCTTCTTATCCTCTCACTGGGCACTACTGGAGAAAAGTCCACCTCCATGATTTAATCTCCTCCATCACATACCTAATGATAAAATTCCTCTACACCTTCTCTTCTCGAGGCTGAGCAGTCCCACTCCCTCAGTCTCTCCCTGTGCAGTCCTGATTCAGAAGAGCAGCTAAGCATGTGCTTATCAGAGCTTTGTGTTGAAAGGTCATCGTATTTCACGGAGGGATGCAGAGATGTTGAAATTCCATCCAGACCCAGAAGAAAGTTCCAATATTTGAACATTGTTTCTGAAAGAGAAATCTATGGACTCTATCTAATCTCTGCAGTCACTCAACAGCAAGGCAAGGAAGTCCTAAAATTCCCAGCCTCACAGCCTATGGAGTTACAGAGGCTGCAACAGCCCATATGGAGGGTTGCCCTTTGGTCAGGACTTCGGTCTTTGGGTCAATACACCCATTGTCTGCAGCTCTGAAACAGTCCAACTTCCTTTTCATACATTTGAGACAATAGAGTTCTATTGCGTGGCTTGTTTATTTCAAGTGCAATAATTTACTTGAAAGTCACAGAAGAAATATATTTCCCCAAAGAGAGTTATTTAAATTAAAGCATTTCCTGCAGAACAGAACTTCAAATTAGAAAACAAAATCGCACGCAGGCGTAAAGCTGACATTTCAGTTTAATTAGAAAGACTACTGTACAAACGCTTGTTGTTAACACCAAAACAAGCCAGGTTCCAAATTGATGGTAATAATGAAATTAAAATTAGGTCCACAGATGAGACACTGAGTTAAAACTTGGACTGCTTTCCTTTAATTCTGATAGGCAGAATTCATCCCATTACAGAAGATCAATAAATGGTTCGTATGTCACCATGCACCACCTGAAACCTTACTTCACATAGTGGGCAGGGTCCTCATACTAAAATTCAGACATTCGAGCTCTTGAATCAGTATTACTAACATGTTAAAACCCTGTACTACTGCTTTACATTTCTACATGGGAAAGTTATATTCTCACTCTCATAAATTATTCTATGACCTATATATGTCAAGCCTTAAAAAAAACCCCATCAGCTACCATAATGGAAAAGTAAGAAATGAACAGGTCCTGTGTCGAACTTCTGTAGGGGGATGGATTTTCTTCACTTAGAACGATTTAATTTACACTTACTTTTGCCAGGAACAACTTGTGTCATATTAACAAGCTGAAAATTACCTCTGTGGCTGTGTCCAGCCAAATGATACTATGTCACAACAAAAGGAATTAGGTGCCATTGAACAGAATCCAATTAAAAGAGCAAACTGGATCAGCAAATAGCACAGTGCCATTCACCCAGCTTTTCCTTTGATGGTTCCTGGACCAAGATATTTAGAGAACTGGGGTGTAAGTGAAGAGCCCCAGAGAATACTGTTGTCAGAAGTACTCGGAATTCAAGTCCTCTTCTAACCAGCCCATTTACAACTTTATCCTTTAACCACATAGTCTATACTCCTCATATAAGCCCTGCTGAGAGGCAGGTACCTCTTAAATGGTGCTTCAACCCTCGCCCCTTGGGCACCAACCTCAAAATGCTCCCTTGTTCTTGTGTTTTCTCATGGCAAGGAGAGCAGCTGGAGCCAGCAGGACAGCGGGTCTAATCTCACCCACCATTACCCTGGTTGCAATGCTACATCACCACACAGAGGGAAACACTGTGTGCATGGCTAAAACTGATCAAAAACACACATCAAGGAAAAACAGGAGGTAGGTCATGAGTTCTTTACCCAGATTTTCCCAGATCAGTGTTCATGATGCTTTGTTTCTGATTTGCAATCTACACTGAGCTCTGGCTAAGAAAAAAACAGCACCAGCAGCACCAGAGGTGGCTGTATGAAAGGGGAATTACCCAGAAGCATTACTTGGGTTTGTTCATAGATTAAAAAAACTCTCTCCACTCAAACATAGTTGACAGATATTCTCTGGAAGAGAGTACAGAGCCATTTGATGAAGATGTTCTCCGCTGTTCATTTCTGGTGGCTCTCTGTGAAACACTGACTTTCTGAACTGACGAACTCTCATGGCTAGTCAGATTATCACATTTAATTCCTTGAAAATCATTTAAATGCCTACAGTAGTTTCATGTGAAATATACTCTACATCAGGCATCTTCAGACACTAGTCAGGACTGATTTCCTTTGCCTTCAGAACTGAATTAAGAGGCAGCTGGAATGTTAAATGCAGATTTGTGGGAAATAAAGTGTCCGATTTGCATAAATGCCAATATTTCAACAAGAAACGAAGCAGCAGAACTTCCTTGGGTGCCCTTTCAGAATGATTTCCTGGTGCGAGATGGATCCCTTTAAAGAATAACTTAGAAGAACACTCAGTAAAGATGAGCTGCAGAGAAAACCCTGACTTATGCTGGCTCTTCTCGTCTGGCTGCTAATACTCTTCAGATTTACCTTGTAAAAGGTAAGTACTGAGAAAAGGCCCCATTTTTCTAGGTGGTTGTAAATTCTTAAAAGGCACATCCTTCCTGGAAGCACTTCTGGTCCTTGAACACTACATAACACAGTGTATTTTCATTACTGTAGTTTGGGTAATGTAGTCTTGTATGAGGCTTATCATTAATAATCTGCAGTTTATCAAGGAAGGTATGAGAAGCTGACACTGGGACTTGTCAAGACCCTAGCGCTTGTGTTCCCTACAATAAGACAGTCTCTCACGATTTTGGCTGAGTCAATAGGCTGAGAAAGGGAACAGGGACTAAGTCACAGACCATATGGCAATGTGTTCTATGTACTTGGATCACCACACTTGTTAACCACTTAATGATCCATCCCTTTGACCTATGAAGAAATCGCTTTAATTGGGAAGAGCAAGAGAAGGCATCACATGATAAACCCTGTGGAGATGTGCTACCTACATCATTTTTACGCCAAATGACCATGGGCTCCTGTACTTCTGAGAACTACTCATGTGAGAGCTCAGCAGATGGACTAATGAGGAATTTTCCAGTGACTGGGTTATTATAAAAAAATACCATTAAGGGAAGTAATCACAGCACCCAGGTATGGGCCAACTTATCTATGTAATTTCCACTGCAGCTTTACCTATGTTGAATAGAAAAGCAGGTTCCCCTGATCTCTGACTCATCTTCTCTATCCCAAGAACTACAAAAAGACTGCAGGAGGCCATCTAATTACCTCAGGTGCCTAGAGTTAAAAAATCTCGATGTCGTCTCTGTCTAAATGTTTCATCTTGATTTCAGTGAGATTTTATTTCAAAAATGGAACAGAATATGTTGATCCCCAATGACGTTTTGCTTCCATATTTAACTTGTGTATTATACATTAGGCTAGTGAAGTAATTTTTTAAAAATTGAATGGTTTACATTTCGTTATAAAGAAAATCCTTTTGGTTTTCTTTATATTAAATACTTTGCTTGAAGCTTGAAATTGTTTTTTAGGAAAGTGGCTTTATGGGTATTATTTTAACATGCACATTTCTTTCATTCCATTTTGGAAGGGAGTGAAATACGTCAGCATCACATAGTTACTTGGAAAACATAAAATCTTGATCGTACACAGCTTCACTCAACAGTCTTTCACTTCAGACCAGAAATAACTGCTTTGGACTAAGCCAAGTTACTGGGACTGTGCTATGGAAACTGGATGAAGTGCATTAGCCTGGGATGGATACAGCAGAGGTCAGGTTAAATGATGAACTGGCCAGTTCTTGCCTTAACTCCAGGAAATTTTGCAGCCTGTTTGGGAAGTGAGGTATTGCAGTTTCCATAGCCTGTGTAAAGCAATTTGTCAAGTCTCAGGAACATGAGTAAAGCCAAGCCTCTAACAAGATTTCTAATATGAACATCCATTGTTCGAGCTTAAAATAGGAAAAAAAAAAGAAAAAATAGACTTAAGACATATTTTCAGGTCTGTAGTGTAACTAATACTTGGATTTATGTCTTGCCCCCAACTACTGATGCAGATATTTCCCCAAGTATCTGAAGTATCAATCAATATCTGACTCAGTCACCAAAGTAATTTCAGAAATATTGCTCTACTTCATGCCAAGCCCTCAACTTTTTGAATTTTCACTTTCGAGCAACATTGCACCCTCCGGTAGTACCACTGAAAAGCTGTCAGAGGGCCAAACCATCTGCCCAGAACCCAAACCAGCTGTCTTCTTTCTAAAGAGCTTCTCGTATGTACCTGGGAGTGAGATGCAAGTCAGAGTAATTATTTAGGCAGCCTTCAGCCTGGTCCTCATCATTCTGCTTCCTGAGGGCTCTTCAGAGCCTCTTCAACCGCGTGACTGTAGATTCATCCATTCCTCCAAAGGGTCTGTTGGCATATGTTGCTAAGAGCTCATCATATGGTGAGTGTTCAGCCATCCAGGCACACAGCAGGAGAGCTTGCGGACATTGGACCACACAAATAGACTGCCTCCATGTCCTGTCACAGGGCCTGGCTCGTGCCCATCATGTGACAGAAGAGATCAAAGTTTTGGTAATGTGATGGATACACATCTGGCCACTTCTTAAAGGAAAGTGTAAGGATTTGTTCGCAATGGTGGATTTTGACATATGTGATATTTTCATATATTTGCTGTGTGTTCATGGGATGAGACACACCTGCCTTGAACTCCAGACATATGGCAGAAGCAGTGCCATCACATACTAAACTTAAATGATACTAATGGAGTTTATATATGCCACTCTTCTGCCAGGGCGTTTGGTACCATAAGGCTAAGGTAACTTTATCTTGTAAGAGGACATTCTGGTGGACAAGACCATTCACAAAGCTGGTCATGAGAAACAGAGGTTGCCAGAGGTGTACATAGTCAGGTTTGATGTGTACAAAAGGCCTGGAAACCAAGAAAGAGACTTCCAGCCTGTGGATTCCTTATGCCATGGTTCATCCAAATCTAAAGGCCAATAATTTTGTTCCCTTAATGAAGCCGAGCAGATGTTCATGCTGCTTTTCTTGCTCAAAATAGCTGGAAGTTTGAGAAGGCTAAGGGAATTTTGGGAGTTGTGGCAGGACATCAGGGGCTGCTGATCTTTATCAGCACCAGGCAGTGGCAGGAGTACCCAGCAGCAAGGGAGGTGATTAAACCAGTACCAGAAGTTTGGACATATGACTGATTAGATTCCATATAATGAGATGCACTAACTCTGTTTCTGATCTTGTCATTGGAAGCACTTTATTCAGTGGTTTTTATACTCAGCTGAAGTTGTGAGGGACTCCATGATGAGGCTATAGCCCATTTTTGAACTCCCTCACTTTTTTCTTCTTCAGCTGCAATTGAAAGAAAAAGATTTAGGAACCTACCCCCCTCCTGCTTTTTGGCATCTTCAGATGGTTATTTTCCTAATCCCTAAGTCTTAGGTGACATTAGCAATTTAAAGTCTTGAACACATTCTCAGCATGGAGAGAACATAAATGATTTTCTATTCCAACAGCACCAGGGAACAGAACAAGGTCAGGTACTGTCATAAATATTTTTTTAATCTATTTATTTACTTCTAAACTAATTCAAGGAAAACTCATAAAATACTTTTTGAAAAAAAAGAAGCCAAATTCAACTTTGTCTCCAACATGATTCACTGGATCTGCACCTACCAGAAATGAGATTGAAGATAGCTGTTTCATTTGAAACCAAAACTTTTTTTGTCCACAAGCACATAGATGCAATTTATCTCCCTCCTAGTCCTGTGCTGTTCAGGCTTCCATATCTGAGCTAGACCTGGTAGGTCCCTGCTGTAGCCATTGATCTCATGACTCTACATTCATGGACAGTTCTGACATGAAGAGTACTGAGGGAGCAGGCAGAAGTGCTCACCAAGCTACTTTCCAGCATTTACCAGCAGTCCTGGCTAGCCGGGGAGGTACCAGTCAACTGGAAATCAGCAAATGTGACACCCACCTACAAGAAGGGCTGGAAGGAGGATCCAGGAAACTACAGGCCTGTCAATCTGACCTTGGTGCCAGGGAAGCTTATGGAGAAGATCATCTTGAGTGCCTTCACGTGGCACATACAGGACAACCAGGTAATCAAATCCAGTCAGCACAGGTTTATGAAAGACAGGTTCTGATCTCCTGCTATGACAATATGACCCACTTAGTCGATGAGGGAAATCAGCCATGGACATTGTCTACCTAGACTTTAGTAAAGGCTTTGACACTGTTTCCCACACTACTCTCCTGGAGAAACTGGCCGCTCATGGCTTGGATGTGTGTATTCTTTGCTGGATTAAAACCTGGCTGGATGACCGGGCCCAGAGAGAGGTGGGGAACGGAGTTAAATCCAGTTGGTGGCCGGTCACGAACGGTGTCCCCCAGGGCTCCATATTTGGGCCTGTTCTCTATATCATCTTTATCAGCGATCTGGATGAGGGAATCAAGTGCACCCTCAGTAAGACTGAAGATGACACCAAGTTAAGTGGGTGAGTCAATCTGCTTAAGCTCGGGAGGCTCTAAAGAGGGATCTGGACAGGCTGCATCAATGGGCTGAGGCCAACTGTATGAAGTTCAACAAGACTAAGTGCCAGGTCATCCTGCACTCGGGTCACAACAACCCCCTGCAATCCTACAGGCTTGGGGCAGAGTGGCTGGAAAGCTGCCCTAGGGAAAAGGAGCCTGGCAGTATTGGTGAATAGCCAGCCGAATGTGAGCCAGTAGTGTGCTCAAGGTGGTCAAGAAGGCCAATGGCCTACTGGCTTGT
>NW_010398172.1:35184-38845 GCF_000710305.1 Buceros rhinoceros silvestris | reverse complement strand
CAACTGATTAAATATGAGCCAGCAGTGTGCCCAGTTGGCCAAGAAGGTCAACACCATTCTGGCTTGTATCAGCAATAGGTGGCCAGCAGGAGCAGGGAAGTGATTGTCCCCCTGGACTCAGAACTGGGGAGGCCACACCTTGAGTACTGTGTCCAGTTTTGGGCCCCTCACTACAAGAAGGACATTGAGGTGCTGGAGTGTGTTCAGAGAAGGGCAATGAAGCTGGTGAAGGGTCTAGAGAGCAAGTCATATGAGCAGCATCTGAGGGCACTGGGGTTGTTTAGCCTGGAGAAAAGGAGACTCAGAATAACCTCATCACTCTCTAAAACTACTACTGAAAGGAGGTTGTAGCGACGTGGGGGTCGGTCTCTTCTCCCAAGTAACAAGTGTTAGGATGAGAGGAAACATTCTCAAGTTGTGCCAGGGGAGATTTAAGTTGGGTATTAGGAAACATTTCTTTACAGAAGGGGATATAAAGCATTGGAACAGGCTTCTCAGGGAGGTGAAGTCCCCATCCTCATCCTAGGAGGCGTTCAAGAGACGTGTAGATGTGGTGCTGAGGGACATGGTTTAGGGACCCTGGAAGAGCAGAGTAAACTGTTGGACTCGATGATCTTGGAGGTCTCTTCCAAATGGGATGATTCTGTGATTCTGTGACATCTGACTTAACAGGTGCTTACCCTAAGTTGAAATCATACAGTTATGTGCTAAAGGATACACTGGATGGATGGATGGATGGATGGATGGATGGATGGATGGATGGATGGATGGATATGTGATCGCACATCAAACGTTCTTTGGAAGTGGGAGAGAAATTGCCTCTGCCAAAGCATGTTTCACCTCATCTATTTTAGACATCTACCTGAGAAAGAGATGAATCACACCCTGGAGGCTCCTGTTTATCTCTTTTCATCAGGCAAGGATTCAAGACTGACTGCTTCTCACACAGACATCTCCACTGGAGAGGTCTAAAGAGGAACTTTTCCCCACCTCACTTTCTCTCTCCCACAAATATGTGATACAACCCAATTTGCACGTTGCATCCCTGTGAAGACAAGGGACTCTTTTTTTATGCACACTAATCTCCTGATCTGCACCTCAAAGGCTGAAAAATAAAAGATGATTCCCTACCATTTGTTTTGTTTATCATAATGGAAAAATAAGCTGTTTGTGCCCTAGATGTGATTTACACTGAATGATGTACAGTATTTTGCTTCCTTTATTGAGTGTGCCAGCATTTTAGGAATAAATCTAGAAAATGTGCAAATTCTAATATCTGTGTATGTGAGCTTAGTGCCTTTATATAGACAAGTTAACTCAGTTTGCATCAGCCAATTTATTTCTTGGCAGTTTCTCAGTTTTGAGGTAGAAAGTAAGCTCTTTGTGAAACCATCTACTCTTACACATTTTTCACTCCTTTTTTGTCTGCAGCCAGTAATTGTTTTTAAGTTGAAGAGGGCTGTGATCTTGGTTTGTTTGTTTTTTTTTTAAATAGTGATGAACAAGTGGAAATTGTCACAGCCAGCAGAGCTCAGTCATTAACAAAGTAAAGTAACAATCAAGGCAGATCTTCTTTTAATCTCAAACTTTGTTTGGCATCAGAACTAATTATTTCAACTCAGATCTTGGCACAACTCACCATTACAATGGAAGGGATTTTTCAATGAAAACCCTACACCTTTATAAAGAAGCTTTGCTTTAAGTCATCTCCCACTGAAACACCAGAAGATCAATACTGCAGAGTGCCCCAGTGTACTGGATTATTGTGAACATCCTGCTGGCTACAATTCAGCTTTCCATTTAATTGTACTCCTATTTAAAATTCTGCTGCACCCACAGAAGAGCAAGAGAAACCTGATAGGCATTTTGTAAGGTTATGAACGATGAAAACTCTAGACAAATGTCA
This sequence comes from Buceros rhinoceros silvestris, assembly GCF_000710305.1. Lineage (NCBI taxonomy): Eukaryota > Metazoa > Chordata > Aves > Bucerotiformes > Bucerotidae > Buceros > Buceros rhinoceros. The sequence goes on along the minus strand of NW_010398172.1, from coordinate 36,939 downwards.
GAGAGAAGATAGTAGGCCATAAATCATTGCTTGATGGTATCAGGTAAAATAACCTGTACTCTGTCCCACCTCCCCAGGGCAAGCAACCCTGAATATGTTAAATGCTGAATTTATCAGTGATGCAACGTTCCCACTGACAGTTAGATATGAGGCCATTTCAGCAGCGATGGAGAATTCTTTTGATTTTTCTGGGGATGAATTCTCTCAAGTGACAGATAAAAATAGGGCAGAGTGGCAGTGAAGCTTAAAAATTAACAGCCTCGCAAGTGTTTGCCTCATATCTGCCTTCAAAAAAGTTGTGAAATAGATCTATTCATATGATAGGAATAAGACAGCTTCTTTTCCAACATCTCTTTGATAATCATGAATGCTAATGGTATCTCCGTAAGGTTGTCTTGGCAGATGATGGCAACCCAGGCACTCGGGCTGCCTGATGCAGCCTCCCTGTACCTACACGCATACAAAGCAATGAAGGAAGAAAACCAGCCCAACCTGGAATCAAAGGGGGAATTGTTAACAAATGCTTCTAGAGCAAAATAAATTTTCTCTTTTTCTCCACATTTTCTGCTTCATTTCATTCCACAGTGGCAGGGGGGAATGTTGTCATCTGGCATTGGTAGCAACATCATATAAAATGCAACACCCAAAGGAAAAAAAATATTCTATTTTTTGCTTGAAAATTGGAGTCAGATTTTCAGAGGACAGGAGCTAAATCATGCTTGCCAAATAACAAATCCTTGCAGGCACACGCAGCCACAGCCATGCAGCACATACACGTGAAGCCCTGCCAAAGCTGGGCTGAGGAACTGCCACACTCCTCCTTATTCCTCTCTTTATTTCTCCTCTTTACTTGTCCCCTTTATTCCTCCCCACTGAGCAGAAACACAGCTCTGGGGCCTCCTTCCCACCCTGTGACTCCCATTTTCATGTTCTTCTGCGCACAATAAGCAATTTCAAAACATGATGATGGACACTACCTCCTGCTTATAATGACCACACTGCCCAGAAGCTGGGAAGAACAAGCCTGCCAGAGGAGGTTTCTGTCTGCAAAGGAGCCCTTGGAGAAAAGGCACTCCCTGACACCTTACAACTCCACAGTTACACAGCTAGATCATTTGACTCAGGTGAAGCTCTACACATCCAGTTTGGAGATTCACATGCATGTTTGCACACTGTGGATGGTTTGGTGCACCTTTGGGTAACATTCCGGCTTGCAGCTGTCTATAAAGAAGGGGTAAAAAAGCTCCCTCTTTTTTGAAATAAAAAGAGCCACGTGTAATAATTGCTGCTCTGCATATCTCACAAGCAGAGCCCAGCGCACGTTTGGGGTGGGAAGCGTGACTCAGTGAGATCCCTCAGGCAGCACAGAGCGGCGGGTATCCTGGCAGCAGATGGAGCATGCTTCGAAACAGCACGGAGTGTACATGCTCCTCTTCTGCGTAGGCATTACCTAGCTGCAAAAGCCAGAGCGGATAGCTGGAGATGTTGACAGTATTGCAGTCCTCCAGCTCAGGGATGATGGCAACCCACGGGGCTGAAAATCTGGGATAGCCCCGCAGATTGGGGCAGGGCCAGCCTCTCTGCTACTTGAAACTTTGTTCAAGACTTTCATTTTCGTAGGGTTTGAACAGCATCCAGATAAGTTAAAACCACAGATGGGATGAAGTGAACTTGGTTTTAAATTTGGATCTCACACCGCACATATGCGTACACATATACGCACACAGCACAGCAGCTTCTCTGATCTGAGAGATG
>NW_010398172.1:16369-35065 GCF_000710305.1 Buceros rhinoceros silvestris | reverse complement strand
ACAGAGATCAGCCGGGGCACTGAATCCCTAAATCACCCACACCTTTGTGAATTACAGCCACATATTGGGGAGACAGGGGAAAGGGAGCAAATACCTCTTCTTTGCCTCCTGTCTCCTCATTACCTATGACAAATAGGAAGGAACACCTCTCAGCTCCGGGTTTCCTCCACTGATTTTCTGTGTGATGGCCTTTCACATATGATCAGACAAGAACTGAACCATTATTTCTCACTGCAGCTCTAAGAGGCTCACAGCTTCTTTCCCTCCCCCCACATGGGAGTTATCTAAATGCTCAGGGACTCCTTCAATTTTTCAGCAGCTTAAGTTTCTCCTTTACTCCTTTGTACTTACGTATCTGCAGAGAGGACTGGGAAATCACATTAAGTCTCTAATTTGCACTTATGCTACATATCCCCTGAGCTTAATCTTGAAGGGGACTTTCAAGCCAGTAGAAGAGTTTGTACTTTCTTATTTTTATATTAACGGTCAGGTTACTTCAGCTGAAATTGCCACCTGCCTGATCTTCAGATAAGACTGCATCTGGATCTCCTAGAAGAAAGGGAGGATGCTCTTGCACCTGATCTCTTAGGACAGAGAACTGGTTATTTAAATTGCCTTCTCCAGACCTCTGGGTGATCTGGGGAAAGAAAAGCTGTGTTCTCCTCTGCCTTGTGTCTTGTCTGTGCCACAACAAAGCGGCTCAGTGCAAAAGGGCTTTAAATCAGAATAGCGGGGTTAGGCACCGTTGTCTCATGCAGTGTAAATGATGCTGTGAGAGAAATGGGATGTAAAGCAGGACAAGCTTTGTGCCTTTGTTTCATCACCTGTGAAGTTTTGTGTGATTGGGCTGTCTTTGAATTTCTGAAGTAAACTCGAAATCACCAGGAGAGGAGCAAGCAAGATATGAAACATGTTATGTATATATGACATAAAATTATAGCTCTGGCAATTGTCATTGAAGATCCCTGAATACTTTAAGTAAGAACACAGCCTCCCTCCTGATGTTGGGTGTTAGTCTTGCTTAACTAATTGTATTCCATATTTAAAATATCCTTCTCTGAAGGTTTTAAACACTGATGCCACATATTTAAGAAGCTTCCCCTCAGAGACGATGCGTTTCAGTGGAGGATGAAGAGACCACATGTGCAATTTCAATATCCCTGTTCACATGCAGAAGTCTCTTGAGATGAAGAATATTAGATACCATAACAGAGTGCTTAATTTATTGTGTGTCTCTCATAGTTAATAATTTCTTCTTCAACTCTTCATAATGTTATTCATAAAATGTGCATTTTGCCTCTGAGCTTAAAAATGGAAACTTTTCTCCTGTTTCTGGGAAAAAAACCCCAAACCCAAACACAAACCCGAATTAAAAACCAAACCACAAAATCTGTGAATTTCTAACACCAAAACAAATGCAAAACAAGTGTGGCACCTTTTATGCCTAACCTCCTTCAGTACCAAGGGACAATAACTACAGGCAAACTGCATTGATTGAACAAGATAAGTCTGTTCATACAGGAAAAAAACAGCCTCCTACTCAAAGAAACATTTAAGAAATGTGAGTGTGCATATACTATAACTTCCTTTTGCAAAGGGCATAACCATAAGCTGCATGTCAAGTTAATCCTGGTTCTATACTGGGGGTTCAACTGTAGCAACTGGTTCTCATGGGGATGGATATTGGGACTACCATTCTCAAAATCTGTCCAAGAAATCTAATCTCTGCAAATGCAGCAGAGACATAGCAAGAAATACCATTAAGAAAGGAACTTATTACTCTTCCAAAGCAAACAAGAGAATATGTTTCCCATCCCAGCTAAGCACAGGGAGTTCTTAACTATGCCACTGCCCCAGTTGAAAACAAACAAAAGGGTTGCAATAGTCATTGAAGCCTTTCAGCTTCAAGTGGGTACTCAGAAAGGTTCTCCTTGTGAGGTTAACTTCTAATGAATACTGCAGGAGAACTTGCTGGTTCTGGCTTTATCAAACACTGGCTGCACAAAGCACTAAATGCAGAAAGGAGCCAGAAGTGGACCTTTTATCTTCATGCTGGAAAAAAAGATTAAGAGAGAAAACATTTCAGAATTCAAGTTTGATTCACAAGCACTTTAATTTATGTATTTATCATACCCTATTTAAATGAGGGAGAAAAAAGAATAAGTTCTGTTTTCTAGGTGAGTGGAAAGGGATATAAAGGATGACAAATACTGGAACTGCAGAATGCAAAACACGACCAGGAAATTAATGAGCTGAGGGAAGAATCAGAGTAACGGATGACACACAGAAGGGAAAAGGTGCCCAAAAATGAGAAACCCTGCATTCTACTACCAATGTGGGACTTCAGGAAGACGTGAACAACGATGGGATAAAGGGAAGTTCATACTGAAATGAGAAACAGACAACATATACATAATGTATAGACAACCATATAGGTAACATATACAATATACCATCACCATTTCTCTTGACTGGCTTTGGGTTGAACCTACAGCGTGCCCTGTATCTAAACACACAAGTAGTCTCCTTGTCTTCAAGCGGTCATGGTCAAATAAGTGCTTAGCACTAGGATGAATCAAAGACCTCAGCTGTCCCTCTCATGTCACCCTTCAGTGCTTTCCCCTTGTTATTTAACCAAGTAGTCTCCGCTGCTGCCTGCGAGTACATTCCCTGCATAGCTACACCACAGGCAAGGAATTCCACTTAAAAGCAGTGACTGTCAGTAACTTAAGTGTGTGCCCTGATGTTCTCCTGCTGTTCTCAGGTTTGACACGAGCTAATAAAAGTTTTGTACTTATCTTTTCTACTTCCATCATTCTTTTTTCCTTAATGAGATCTCCTATGCATCTCCAACTTTCCTAGGAACCTCTGACTGAACTGGCTTCTCCATCTGACATGAATACCAGCAAGTGACCACGCTGCCTTGTCACTCGGATTGCCTTCTGCTGGATCTTCCCTCCACTGCAGCCCATTCACACAACAACTCGCCGGAGCAGCGCTTGGTTTTGCTCACTGCCTGCGGCTGAAACCTTTCTTCCACATCACTTGCAATGCCCCTGCTTTGAGCAGCTGCGTCCCCAGAGATGTGCTCAAAACTGTAAGGAGAAAATGATAGTTTATAAATAAACCTTGATGAAATAAAACCTAGGTGACAGTCCCACAAACAATGAGACACTGGTCATCACTGACTGAAAGCTGAACATAGTTTAATCCAGAAGTTAGATACCCTGTTTCGTCAATGAGAGTTGTTGAGACAGTTTACAAGGGTTGGAGTGAATATAGTATTTTTTATAATACTCAATAGTATTTTTCAAATCAAACCCAGATTTATTTTTGTTTGTTCTAAAACATTTACTCCAAAGAATTATCTCAGTGAACTCAACAAGACTTTGTTATATGAATGGGTTATCCCAAAAAGCATAAGCAAAACGGTATTTCCCTACTCTAAAAAATTTGAGGTGTATTTCTTTTAGCCTCCAAGGAGTCTACAACACTCCTGCCCAGTTCACTTGTCACATCTACCCTGCACAGAGGAATCATACATGTTGTCACATCATTCATCAATTAAGCACAATAACATTTTGCAGTAGACCCCAGTTTAAGGGATTGGGATGTTGTGTAAGGGCACGAAATCAAACTGTTGGACTTAGGAGAAATGTACAAAAACCACTGGGAGCCACTTAAAACATGGCAGGAAGACAGAAGCACTGGGGAGAGCTGGTCTCACTCCACTGACTGCATTTTGCACCTGGATGTCCAGCAGTGCTCTGGAAATCAAACCCTGGACACACTTTGTATGTGTTTGTCCCCCTCCATTACCTTCCCATACTCCTTTAGCAGCTGAGCTGCTCAAAAATCTCTCTGTCTCACCTCAGACTACAATTACATTTTTTTTTAAAGTGAAGAAAGATTGTCTCACTAACAGTAAAGTGATCCCCTTGGGTATCAGGTAATGAAGTCCAGTGCAGGATCATGACATACACCGGAGGAGACACGACATGTCTGAACTGCAAAAGCAATTAGATCCACGGTGTTTCAGAACTTATTTTCCGTGGTTCAGTGTTCTTACCACAGCACATGCACATTTTTATGGAAAGCAGATAACACTCATAAAAATATCTGCTTCATTAAAACTTGATTTCCTGCAAAGATTTTCCCAACTGCAAATTTTAAACCCGTTCCAGACACAATCCTTTGCAAAAGGCATCAAAACTGTTGATTTTATTCAAAACAGAGAAATGAATGAACAAACAAACAAAACCCTTCTCACTTACTGAATCACAAAGTGCTTCTGACTGTCTGGATTCAGTATCTTATGGTTAAGAAATACTACCAGAAAAACAACTCAAAAAATCTAACTGAAACAGAAAATAAGTGCCTGAGATTTATTAAGTGATCGGGCTGATAATTCCGTTAGATCTGAAAATTGCCTTGCCTACCATTTAGAAGGTGACTAACTAGAAGGAAACTGGACTGTCTGTAACCATAATGGTGTGACCAGAAGATCCGGGAGCAAAGTGGTCATACTTTATACGTATCTGCACAAAACACTGATCACACATTCTCAGTCACACGGGCAGTGGTCAGGCAGAAGCATTCAAACACAGGGGCTGTGTTTTCATTAGCAAGGCTAATTACTTTTTCAAGAACTTTGCTGTGGCTATAGCAGGCTCTCTGCCACCAGTGGTTTTTAAACTAAAAGTGGATTTTCTGATCTTTGAATGATCTCCTCCAGTTTGAACATGGATTGCATCAGAGAAGATCCGTGGTTTGTCTTGTAGGGATGTCAGAGTAGATTATTATACCTATCCCTTTTCATACCACATTTCTCAAATGTGTCTAATATACTAAAGTATGCTTTAACTGCCGTAATATCTTCCTATATATGGCTGAAAAGATAATTTTGCCATGTTTGTCAAAACATGGCTCCAGTTGGGTTCAATAAGTTCATCACAATACAACCAATGTTTCCAAACAACAAATTCCCACGGAGCTGGAAGTGAGTTCCTTCTGCCTGACGGAACTGTAAAAACAAGAAGAAAAGAGGGAATTCATGGTGAAAAATACTTCCAAATTCTACTGCACATTGTTGTTAACACCTGGAATAAGAGACATCTGGCCTGTAGGAGTAGTAGGAACTGAAATAAGATCCTGGCACCTGGCATGAAGAAGGGACTTACAGAAGGGACACAAGACAAAGGAGGGGTCACAGAGAGAGGAAAGGAATTAGAGGATCCTCAAGTGCAGATTATGTCTCACCGGGAGTCTGTTTGCACAGGACACAAAAACTCTGTTACGCCAGTCACTTCTAAGACACATCTTGCAAGTCATCCCTCTTGTTATATTCCTCTCTGGAGGAAGCCAAAGTTCTGCAACCCTCACCCTCTGGTCCTCAGCTGTGCAACAGCATGTCTCCCACAGCCAAGCCTCTGGGTTCATTTTTAACGTGTCCTTTTAATGTAACGATAAGGAAACCAGTGAACTCTTTCATGAGTTTCAACATTTTTATAAATCCATTTAGTACCTAATATTTTTCTACAGCCTTCAAGGGCAGTTATGCATATGGTTGTAACTTTGATGAATGTCCAGCTTTCATCCATATGTTGATAGAAATAGCATTTAAATTGAAGATTTGTAACTTGAACTCGACATTGCAGATATTTAGTGACTAAAAAAAGGAAATGTCCGTATCCTCTTTCCAGTTCATGACATCATTTCCTTCTGCACAGGTTTACTTTGGAGCAGCACATCAAAACAATTTCAGTAAGAGCAATAACGCTTTGCACCGTTACAGCACTTGCCACAAGCAAGTTAAGTAACCACTCCTCTTCAAACACTTTCACCACCACTCTGGATTTAGGATATTCCAGACTGGTGAGAGATATTAAGTAACACATCTCAAACCATTCTTGACATCTGTTGCTGAAGCAGGAACAGACAGCAAGTCTCCTGAGTATTTACCCATTTATTTAACCACAAAATGATCATTTCAGTCTACTATACAAGTTCTTTAGTCAAGAGATTCCAATTACACAGCCCATGCACACAATTCACATTCACCCTTGGCTTTAAAAAGCGTTTGATTCAAACTTTTTTTATTATTATTAGACTTTAAACTAACAAACTTAGACAGACTTGACAGTGCATGACAAAGGTTGGCAGCTCATATCCGCAAATATTCTAAGAGCATTAACTTGCGCCAGTGCCCCAGACAGTGCCTGTTGAGGAGAAAAATTGTACCTAATCAATTGCAATCTACATTCTCATCTAAGAAGGGTCCTCACAGCATTCACAGTATCCCCAGCTTAAACGGGAAAGCATAAACCCCTTTCAGGTAAATCCTGGATAGAACTAAGTACTACAAAGCTCTTAATTGCTATTTTTATTCAATTATGTTAGTGTCATTTGGAGCCTCTCGATACATCTGTGGTTAGGCCCCAGATGACCATTAAATCTGTAGCATTTTGCTACTGTCCTCAACAGCAGTAGGATTGTTCCTTTAAACTTCAGTGCTGAGAGATAATGAGGGCTTTTCATCTGCATCGAAAATGGGGATCAAACGCATATTTATAGCAACATAGTTTTCACGTGCTGTACTGGATGAGGGCAAACATACTCTGCATGTTGCAGAGTGACTCCGTCTGGGGCTCATTCTCAACCCCACAAAACCCAGCAAGGTTATCAGAAGCAGATTTTGCCCTACGATTTTAACCTAATGGAAATCAGTGCCTATTGCCCAAGATGCAGTAGGGCTAATACAGCTGCCAAAATTATCCTACTACTGTCAGAATTGTCCATCTCTCAGAAGACACTGTGACATGGATTTTTACCTGGTACAATTTCCCCAAGCTTCTCAAAATGACATAAACATTTTATAACAAGCTATTACAGAGCAAGTTTGTTGTGGCTTTTTTTTCCTTACAGAGGCATGTGTTAGAGGTTGGAGGTCAGGGACTTACCTGGAAGATTTGTTGAAACTGAAGGAAATAAAATTAATCCCTCAAGAATAAACCTGTACAGTTCAACTTGTGTTGAGAAACAACAGTTTACACGGTTCTATCAATAGCCTCTGGGCATCCCAGGAGGGAAACTGCAACAACATTTCTATAAACAATTAGAAATTGTATTTTTGGCTACTTTAATCTATTCTCTTGGAACTTGGCAGTTGTTCAGATAAATTGGTATTTCTTTTCCCCAGAAGACTGACTATTTTATTTAAATATGGTGCAGCACATTCCAGCTGTCCCTGCTAACCAAAAACTACCCCATTTTCTCCTAACAGGAAAATATATCCTTTCCCCCCCCTCTCTTTACCTTCAATATTGTTTTACATTAATATTTGTTGGGTGAAAAGGGAGGACTCTTCCGTTCTACATCCTAGGAGATTTCTATGCTAAATAGCATTTAGATCTGAATTCCACTTTATCAGCAGGGAATAGGGAGCTGCTGTGCCATTCTCCTTCTTACCCCCTGCTGCCAATTTTCATACTCACTGAAATGAGTTCACAGCCATCTGTAATTCCACTTCTAGCAAGCTGAACGTCAGAATTCCTGGGGTTTTTCCAACGTTAGACAGCCCAAGGGAAATGACCATTAGCCTACTCAAATGTCAAGGGATGTGACATTTTCTACCATCGATACATTACCTTTCAGCATGTGAAACTTTGAAAATCCTTGAGTCTCCAAAGCTGAGAGAACATAAAGACAGTTTCTAATATTTTACCCCTCCCAGCGGAAATGCATGCTTATGCACAATTTCAAGGAAGAACTGAGAAGAAAAAACTGTCTTCAACTCTGTGACAGGAAAAAAGCATGTGCTTTGAAATATGATAGACAACACCTTGTAAAGACATCATAGAGGCAGAGTAAATGAGAGATGTATCTCTATTTTGCTGGTCAGAATAAACGCAGAGATCTTTAGCCCTATACGTATGTGGGTTTGAATCATGCAAAACATCTTAAGAAACTTGCTAGTGGTAGCAGAAGTGTAACGTGGCTGTTCTAACTCAGACACCTAAATTGCTGGGCTTTGGTCCCAGTCAGTGTTGTGGTTCTCTCTATATCTGCATATTAAGAAAATGGGATTACAATGGGTCATACTGAGGGTTCTGGAGAGCCAAGGATTTTTCACCGCTTATAGCATGCTGTGCTGCTTTCTGGACACATGCATGGAAAAGAAATAACAGAAAATAAATAAGGTTGCATGGTTAGTGCTCCAGGGCTGCCAACTTTCGCAGTTTTGTTGAGTCTTGAGATATTTACTGATTTACTTAAAGTTGAAGTTCCTTGAGTCTGGTGACTGTATGTCAGTTTTATTTCCATTTTAAAAAAAATGTCCCTATTTTTTATGGATGGAGAAGAAAGCTTGAAGCTTGGAAAACGTGAAGACAAATAAAAAAGGAAGCCAAGAATACAGTGGAAGGTGGGAGGAAGAATTGGGTTGTCAATGATCTGACAGTCTCCTGCATTTATCTCATGTATTTGGAGGGTGCCTGTGAATCCTAGGTTTTGAACTTGCCATGATGGGCTTGGAGAATGGTATTAAAGAGCACATTTACGCCAAACAGACCAGATGTGTTTGGGAAGGAACAAGCAGGACAATCCTCCCACTTTCATCCCTTTCCCTTACTGCCAGACTAGTCCTTTGTGCAGATACTGGCATACTTAAAATGAGCAGCAATATAACTGTTTCCAAGGGTTGATCCCAAAAAATCAATGTAGTGGTCTCTCCGAAAGAGTGATCCCAGCTGCAATCTCCATTGTCTTGGCCATAGCAGATACTGCAAAAAGGAGTTTGTTCCATTTTTTCTACTGGCTCTAGAGATGAGGACCACCTTTGCTAATGAGGCTTCCTCACTGTCGTAAATAAACTGCTTAGGGGAGAAAGTTGCAGAAGACTGTCTACTTCAACCCAACAACAGGATCTCTGATCCTACACGGTTAAATGGGCCCAGTCAACCCCGCCCAGCTACCAGCTGAGGATCATTTGCTCATGAGGACAACAAGAAAACGTGAAATTGGCTATGAAAGTGTGTTGGGTCAGAAATTAATGGACCTAGGCTGAGTGGGAAACACGAGCTTTTTCAGAGAAAGATTACAATGTTGTGGCTTTGGGATGGATGAGATCCTTTGGGAGGAGCACTTTCTTCAATGAATAAAGTATATTCCACCATGTTTTCAAAGAAATACCACTGAAATACTGATACTGAGCATCCCCCTATAAAGCAAGGGAACCAAGAGAGATTTAACGATGCACTGGAGGTCTGCAAGATTTCAAAGGCAGGAGAAACAGGGCCGATGTTGGAGTTAGCACGTGAAAAGTCTAATTCCAGGGGTTTGTGTGTATGCTTCCCTGTGCAACAGTGGGCAAATCAATTAATCAGGCTGGACTTCACTCTCCCCATATCTAAGTAAAGACCCCCCCTTTGTTTTTTTAACCCCTCCTCATATTCTTTGGAATGGGGACCCTTTATTCTTCCATAAGAGAAAGCTGGGACCACAGTTTGGTTTCACTATTGTGATAAAAGGAGTGTAAAGACAAAGCAACATTCTGCAGGAACACAGTCAGGATTTTGGGGGTTTTTTTGATGGCATGTCGTCTCTCACAAACAGGTTGCTGCTGACTTGTTCTACTGCTTCCTATCCTCATATGCTGAAGATACAGAGAGTTTTGTTTGCAAATTTCAACTTTTGCTGCTCAGACAAAAACATTGGAAAATGTACCACTAGGTTATGAACAAGTCAGTTTGAAGAAAATGTGCTGGCTGGCTCTTCCTGTCATGGTATCTGTGATAGGCATGTTACACATTTCCAGCCAAAAAAAGGGGGTGGGGAAAAAAAAAAAAAAAACAAAAAAAATGCTTAGGTCCATTAAAACAAAACAAAAGCTTTTGCCATGATATAATTAGCCTCTGGAAATGTTTCAAATTAGGAGGTTTTTTGTTTTGTTTACTATTCTATTTGTTTATATGAAATATATGGTCAACAACATAAGGGGTAAGTAGTTAAAGTATAATCTTAGGGCACAGATCTCTTGAAAGTTTTAGGTAACTGAAAATTGTACTTTAGAAAAATACACTTTATATACAGAAAAAAGCTTATTTGCCAGGGATTATGAAGATCCTGTCTCTGACCAGGAAGCACCATGCTTGAACCCAGGGTGAGGTGATAGAACTGAAGCTGTCAGTTCAGCTGATACTACAGCCTGCAGAGAGTAAGCAGGAAGATTTCTGAGAAATGCAAATCAGAAAATATGACATTTCCTGGCCCTGTTTTGCCAAAGTTACTGAGGGTGCAATGATCATGTAGGGACAACTGCCAACCTCCTCTGAAGTACAAGTGTATCACCTCCAGCAGGGTCACTCAGGGTTCATGTATTGATCAGAGCCTTCCAAGGTTTTACCTCACCCGAAAAAAACCCAACAGCGGTAACCTAGGTTAAACCGCAGTAAGACTGAGTATTGGATGTGTAGGCGTTTGATAGTGTAGTGGTCTTAGTGATGTCAACGTGATTGTGCAGACATGACCACCAAAAACCAAGAAGATCACAGAAAGTTTAGGTCGTCAGCACTTCAGAAGACACTGCACCAACTGATCAACAACGTGATAGTGTTAGAGGAAATTTTTCTTTCTACTGAATTCACAAATACCTAAGTGGGCCTCTGTGAACATTTGTGGTACATGCATGACAAGTGTAAATATACATTTATAAGCACTCATCATTGTTCTCAAGCTTCCTGGGCCAACAGAGCTTCAAAACCCTTGCAGGTGATCGTATGTCCTTATATTCATCTTTGAGCTGAAGGAATTGTGTTTAGTTCTGCTCAGAATGGTTGCAACGGTATCAGCGGGCCCCTTCCCTTGGGTCACCACACTAGAGTGTTGGGATTACTAAACCAACACAAAACTCTGTAGCATAACTGCCAGGGCCAGGTTCTGACACTGAGATTGGAAGTCAAAGCAGCAATGCGAAGGTAACTTCTCCATGCCCCTTTATCTGTAATTCATGAGTAAGGCTTCAAAACTGCCAAGCATTACCCCAGCTCCCCCCACTTTGATACCAGTAAAACATGATTAGATGTGCCTTCACCATAATGATAAGCCCTTCACTGTAAGGATATACGGCGAATAAAGAGATCAGCTGAACAGCTAGACTTTGCAGTGACAAGGATGACAAATTAATCATTTCAAAATTCATAGAATGTTTTGGGTTGGAAGGAACCTTAAAGATCACCTAGTTCCAACCCCCCTGAGTGGGCAGGGACACCTTCCACTAGACCAGGTTGTTCCAAACCCCAGTCGAACCGGTCTTGAACACTTCCAGGGATGGAGCAACCACAACCTCTCCGGACAACCTCTTTCGCTGCCTCACCACCGTGACGGAGAAGAACTTTTTCCTTACATCTAATCTAAATCTACCCTCTTTCAGTTCAAAGCCTTTGCCCCTTGTCCTATCACTACATGTTCTTGTAAGGAGTCGTTCCCCATCTTTCCTGTAGGCCCCCTTTAAGAACTGGAAGGCTGCTTTAAGGTCTCCCTGGAGCCTTCTTTTCTCCAGGCTGAACAACCCCAATTTTCTCAGCCTGTCTTCATAGAAGAGGTGCATCTATCCCCTTACAACCTTTGGGTCTTCCTCTGGTCTTGCTGAAACAGGTCCATGTCCTTCTTTATGTTGGGGCCCCCAGAACTGAAAGCAGTACTCCAGGTGGGGTCTTATGAGAGTAGAAGGGGAGAATCACCTTCCTCGAGCTGCTAGTCACACTTGTTTTGATGTAGACTGGGATACGGTTGGCTTTCTAGGTTGCAAGTGTGCATTGCCAGGTCCTATTGAGCTTCTTGTCAAACATCAAAAATTAAACATCTACAAAGAGAACATCAGAAAAGGAAGAGTTAAAACTGCTACTCAGAGCACGACACTGACGAATGGACAGTTCCATGTTACGGGTGTTTGCTGACACAGCCTCCATGTGTCACCATGCAGCCCTGTCTCCTCACGATTCAGTTTTCCCCTCTCCCAGCACTTCAGGCCCTTACTCCTGAATCTCTTCATCTCAACTTCAGATGTTGAACAGAAACAATTTCACCAAGGACAGAGAGTGTTTGTCCACTTGAGGAGAAGCACATGTGTGGCTGGGCTGCCTCCTTCATTGGATGGATGTAAGGATTAAATCACATCTATCTGTAGGTACGTTGCTGTGAAACCTCATACTGTACAAGAGGCCAGACTGGAGTTCCCAAAGGGCTTGTCCAGTCTTGGAGCCTATGAATATTCAGCTTCAATCTGGAAAACGGATGCAAGCTGATGGGGGTTTATACCTTGAGAAGGTACATTTATATATTGAGAAAACACAGGAAGCCACTAAAGGACAGGAGTAAACAAGGCTTCAAAGACAGGAACATGCAACATATTTTGTAGGTAGTGAATGACCACACCGATTACAGCCATCTAGTGGGCAGATGTATTAAGCAATGAGCTGTCAACAAAGCGGTGTCCCTTCTATTATCGGAAAGCGTGCCACTTTCATGCTCTGATGTACGTTCCTAATTAAACCAGCCACCATAGGCACCCAGGAACATGATGTTATGCAGAACAAGGGCTGAGCCACAAAATTGGGATTCTTTTGCCTGTCCCTCTTAAGTTTGAAGGTATTTGCATCAAAGGCTTTGGCATATCTCTGCTAATAGTGTAAACATGGGCCGTAATTGAAATAATCCTTCAGCACTTTAAGTGCAGGAACAAGAAAAAAAGAGCTCTACTTCATGAACACTTTGCCTTGAATTTCATCAGCAGGGGATGCATGTATTATTCAATCATACACCTACCACTATTATGAAGTTGCTCTTAATTATACTACAAGTGGAACCTCTCAGGTAATCAGAATTCAGGGCTAATGCATAGCTATTCCCCCATCAATTTATAATAGACACAATTAATCCAATTTAGAATTTCAAGTTTTTAGTGATTATTAAATGCAAACAAGTGTTAATTTTTTTGCTTGAGGGTGGACATTTTTTTAAGTACATCTCTTTTTATGGCTCAGTAATGTATAAAGTTACAATTGCCTCAAAAGCAGTAAGAATATTAACATTAAGTAATCATGACAGAGAATGAACTTCAGCATGCTTGGACTAAGCCCTATGGGAATTCGCTTTCCCATCCTCCCTCTAACCAGCTGGGCAGTCCCTTTTGCTTACTTCGTGCTTCTGTTTCTCTTCTGCTTTTGCCTTGAGACCTATTTACATCACAACGCTGATAATAAACAGACAGGAATGAATGACCCAGTGACAGATCCTCTGTTACCAACCAGCATCTTGGCATCTCTTTTGTTTCCCGAATTCCTAATAAACATGAAAGATCAAGTGATATGCTTATGAAATTCCTTGAAGGGAGGAACCATATGCTGCTCTCAAATGGAAAACCAAGGCTTGTAGCTTATGGCTATATGGCTCCCAGGGAAAATAAAAATGCAAAACAAAGGTGTGTATAGAATCAGAAGAATAATCTTTCTATGACTGGGAAGCCATTACATATTACATCTCTGGAAGCAAGGGCTCTTTGGGAAAAGGTATCTCTTTTCCTTCCTCAGTTAAAAATACATCTGACCTATATAATTTTAACATTAAGTTTCAGATTTATTGCTGTGTGGTTATATATTATACTACAGACCAACACAACATATTAATTCAAGAATTTAGCAGGTCTTTAGGAACGTGGATTAAATCTCCAAAACTGTTCATGTGTCATGTTCGCTGTATATTTATAGCTGGTGCATCTATCAATGCATTGATTTCTTTCACGTTGTGCCTTAATCTAAAAACAACCTTTAAATAACAAGGGAAAAGAACCCCCTCCCTATCACCCCCCAAACCAACTTTTCTCACAGGCAAGAAGAAGGGATAGGTGGGGAGAAAGTGGAGACAGAAGTCTCAAGTGTTGTGAGGAATTTCAGCTCTCTGCATTTTTGACATGTCTGGCTGTCACATCTGTGAAGAAAACCCAAGCTGAGCTTCACTGGAGCAGCAGTGTGTGCTTGGAACAGCAGAGGAGCCTGAAACAATTGCTCCAAGAAACATAAACTGCTGCGCTCCTCACAGCAAAGATGCTAACTCAGATGCTTGTATGCTATCATCGTTAACTGTTTCATGGGTCATCAGAGTGTAGGAGAAAACATATGAAGCTCTCCACAGTTTATGCTTAGCACCTTTCCATTTTGCCTTGTCCTTCAGCAATGCCCAGGAGACCTTGCAAAGGAGCATTCTGTTCAGCTTTCCTGTACACGTGCTGCTGATGATCCAGACATCTGCTCTGATGTTTCGCCAAGGGGCAGTGCTGAGTTGGGTGAAAATATCATCTGAGCCCTTACCAGAAGCAAAAGCAGCTCAGATACATCAGTACAGTAATCCAACCAGAATGGCCAATCCACAGCTAAGCAGCACTAAGCACTTGGGCCCAAAGCTGACTGTCAGTGGCTACACTACTTCCAGTGTCCTAAGTATGGACAGGGCCAGCTTGCTGTGCAGTTGTGTGGTGGTCATCTCCACCAAGCCCCTGGTAGGTGGCCCTGGTATACTTTCTGGATCTTGATGAGGCCAGTCTCCTTCCTACTACATGGGGAGAGGGTGCACTAGATGGCATAAAGAGGTTAGACAAAGAGCAAGTGTTCTACACTCGTTATATTCTTAACTGTAATTTTTATGAAGATACTGTCATGATTTAACCCCAGCCAGCAACTACACACCACACAATGCTCACTCCCCCCATCCAGTGGGATGAAAGTGACAGTTGGGGAAAAAAAGTAAAGCCCATGGCTTGAGATAAAGACAGTTTAATAGGACAGAAGAGCAATAAAACAATAATAACAGTAATAATAATATTTTACTAATAAAATAATTAGAATATACAAAACCAGCAATGCACAATGCAATTGCTCAGCATTCGCTGACGGATGCCCAGTCAGCTGCCGAGCTGGTTCCTGGTCAGCTTTCCCCACAGTTTATATACTGGGCATGACATCCTATGGTATGGAATATTCCTTTGGCCAGTTTGGGTCAGTTGTCCTGGCTGTGCCCCCTCCCAACTTCTTGTTCCCCTCCAGCCTTCTCACTGGCAGAACACAAGAAGCTGACAGTATAAATACTGCTCAGCAACAACTAAAACCATCGGTGTATTATCAACATTATTCTCACACTAAATTCAAAGCACAACATTATACCAGCTACTAGGAAGAAAACTCTACCCCAGCTGAAACCAGGACAGATACATTCATTTGTTCCTTTATTTGTGAGGCTTTCAATTAAATACCACCAGCCCCTACCACTGTCAGAGGTACAGATCTTCCTAATACAGCAAAAGGAAGGGTAAATTGGGCAGCTTCTCCTCACAGAAAGCAGCAGTAGGAATGACATCCTGCTCCTTTG
This sequence comes from Buceros rhinoceros silvestris, assembly GCF_000710305.1. NCBI lineage: Eukaryota > Metazoa > Chordata > Aves > Bucerotiformes > Bucerotidae > Buceros > Buceros rhinoceros. Next base: position 19,648 of record NW_010398172.1, on the reverse strand, counting down.
CATTACCAGCTATTATGGTGTGATCTGCACTGGCCTAAGCTTAGAGAAAAGTTAACTAGCAACACTCAGAGAAGGCAGCAGCTCAAAAGATTAATACTTGTGATGGGTTGCCTAGAGCAGGATGAAGCTGAACTGATGGGACCAAAATCTATATATAAATACTGCTGGGATACTGTGCTTTTAATTTAAAAGAATTAAAACTTGAAGGGAAAAACTTTTTTTTTCACCATTCTGACTTTTCTTGCAGCTCAGTCTGATACTCTTCAAATCTATCTTTAAAGTTGCTCATGATCAGCTACAGACGATCTACTCTGGCTTTAAATCAAGTTTGCTTGCCCATCTTTTTAAAATATTTCCTTCCTCTTTAAAGTTAGAAGCACAGGAAAAAGAAAATTCTATTTGGTCTAGAGGAGACCCCAGCCAAGCACTACACAAAGGAGATGCAGCCTCTCTCTAGAGAGCATCACCCTGAGATGTGTATATGTAAGTCACTCCATACCCTGTGCTACAGGCCATGGTTTGTTCTCTGGAGCAATGCTTGATAAATACTTCTAACACTCTTTGTGTATGTAAGTGTGGGAGAAGTAAGGAGGTGATCTTTTTTTTTTCTTTTTCTTTCTATGCAGTGCATTAGCAAGGCAGCATCTACCATCCTGGAAACTGGTCTGGTGCTCTGATATAAAAATTATGCTGTGAATTAGAAAGGCCACACAAAATTATCTGAGGGACGGAGAAAATGCCTACTGGTAGAAGTATAACAGAGTTCAATCCACTAATCAAAAAGAATAATTGCGAAATTATTTAAAAGCTGTACTGCTCCACAAGGGTACCCAACATGAGCTACAAAAACCTCTTCATCCTAGCAGAAATAAGCAAAATGTGAACCCATGGAAGCTAATGAATAAAAATACAAAATGAAAATATAGTAAGGCACACATTTTTAATACACTGAAAGTGTTTAACCTCCTGAACAAACTACCAAAGGAAGTGGTGAACTCTCTATCATTCAGCGCCTTCAGAGCAGCACTCTATACCTTTCCAGAATCTGTGCCTCAGAAAAACTCAGGTTTTGGGCCTCATGCAGGGTCACTGAATGAAATGCAATACCCTGTTACATGCAGGAGGTTCAGTGATTTAATGGTCCCATCTTGCCTTCGGTTTTCTGCACTCAGCTGCTCATAACTATGGCCTTACTAAGGGCCAAAGTTGTGTTGTAAAGTATTCTATTCTTTTTTCACCTTTGTGTATGTGCATGTGGGTATAACGTCTACAGGCATTCATCTTCCATGTTGTACTGTGCCACAGAAGTCACGCAGCCTTTTCAATGTAAAAGAGAGCCAGCTCCACAGGTCTTGAGACTATCCTGGAGCACACATTCACCAAGGCACAACATTGATGGAGACACCTTATTTGTTGCAGAAGCACAAGACATTCTCACTGCAGGAACTCCATGCATTAGATGCTCTTAAATCCTTCTGCACTCATTGCATGCACTCCATGCATTTAAGCCCTTCTGATGCCATGAGCCTAAGTCTGAGGGATGAGTTTGGAGACTTCCCTGGCTTTAGACACTGATATGAGACCTCAGTGAAATTTCTCAAAGGTAAGGAATGGCACAACTCGAGATGGCAAATTTGGCTTTAGGGCATGTCCTGTAGGGTCAGCAGAGTTGCAGCCATATGGCAAATGCAAAGCCAGTCCTCCTGGCCAAAGCTTTTCTGAAAAAGCTGAAATGTAAAATCAGCCAGCTGGTCTTCATGTCAAAGTAAGTATCTTCCATCCACATGGCTCTATCATCGGACCTTTTTCTGTTGCCTCCAGGTTTTCTTAGCCTACCCTGACCCACTGCATTATACTTCTCGGGTCTTCTTGTTGCTTTCTGGCCTGCTATCCAGATGTTATTATTTTTATACAAGAAAATGTTGGACGTTCAAGTCCATGCCTTTCCCCAATCATTTGGAAAAAATTGGTCTTTCTTTATCTGGTGTCAGAAGTGCTTCGACCCAAGCTACCTAACCAATTTCCATTGCACATTGCTGAATCAATTTACCTGCCACCAGCTCAGTTCCCAACAGCTTGGCCAAACTACGCAGTGGCTTTTACAGACAGACAGACAGGCAGAGGTTACGGACAAACTTGGCCCATAGCAATGAACCTCACAGCCTAAACTGAGGCAGACATGAAAGCAAAGTGGGAATCATTATAACTGCAGTCTGGGCTTCGAAGATATTTTTCAGGTATCCATAGTTGAAGTTGGAGCCAACACTTTTTGTCTTGTTTGAAGAACATTGCTGTGATGGCAGGACCCCAAACCTGACAGAAAGTGCTTGTCAGAGAGAGGAGGTAACTTAGAAAAACTACTTAAAATGCTTTATCTGTCATCTATATTATTAATAGAGTGTGTGTCTTTTCAAGAAAAAGCCAAGGTTAAACTGGAAAATTGCTTTAAGGAGATAATAGAAATTGTAGGAAATAGGGCTGGAAAGGATCTCAAGTGTCATTTGCAAACATTTTCACCCATAACTCGTAAGAAACAAGACAGTGGCCATTTTCAAACCTTTTTCAAGAGTAAGACATAATTCATCATAGTTCTCTGCAGGACTTGAATCCTCCCCAATTTTTATGTATGTGGCTCTATCAGGCATGTCAGACTGACCTTGAGTGTTGGGAACTCCACACCAAATGTGGAGCATTGCATGCAGGTTTTGAGGAGAATGTGAGACATTCTCAGACTTTGAGTTTACATAGTTACATGCACTTCAAATTAGCTCTGTATCTACATAAAGTTGTTTAACCTAGTCCATCTTTTCCTCACTTCATTCTCAGAACATCTCAGAAATGCAAAAAGCAACTAGAAAAGGCTGGAAAAGAGTTACCATTTCTAACACGTGAGGATGTGGTTTCACAATGTAAGGTGTTGCAGAGGCAAAGAAACAGTTTCCTGAAGCAGTTGACAGGACAATCCCGAAACAGCTCTGTCAGCAGGAGGAGAGGCAGCACACCACAGCCTGGGGATGCAAAAAACACCAATTTGTGGCCAAATTCTTTGTAATATGAAACTACAGCGGGGTTTATGAGGTATGGCAAAAATTTAGGCGATTGTGCAATACAATCGAGAAACAAATTGGGAGGAACACCTTGAGAGCAGGGAGGAGATCCAGCTTGCTATATCTGTATTTTCTAATCCAACTACAGAAAATTGTACACAACGGGGAAATACAGTCCTAAAGACCTGGGAGAAAATTGCAAGTCATCATAATAGTATTTTGTATAACTTTC
>NW_010398172.1:13047-16283 GCF_000710305.1 Buceros rhinoceros silvestris | reverse complement strand
CTTCCGATCTAGAATAAGCAGAAAAATGTAAAAAGATTGGTAGCAAAAGTGAAGAAGAAATTATCTTTAATAAAGCAAGCAGGCAAATGGAGCTTCAGATCTCCTAAACCAAGCCAGACCAGTGCTGGGCACAACCCAGTGCTGTTGCAGCTTCCTGGTTTAGTGCCTAACTGAGGAACTAAAACAGCTGAGGAGACGCATGGGCTGAAGTATAATCAAGGGCTGCCTTCCATGCGCTGCGTCTTATTGCTACCAGTTTCATAATTAAGCAGTTAATCCTGCTAACACATTGCTTGTTGCTTTAATTTCAAGCCTGTCTAGCTCTTAAAAAAATAATTCAGCAAATCTGACAGGCAGAAAAAACATGCTTTCTCAAAAAAAACAACTTTCCGCAAAAGCACTGACATAGATTAAACCCAGTTGAGTGGCTGCAACCTAAAATACAGGAGTGAATCCCAGAAACCAGACTGTGCTTCCCATCATGCTGCAAAGGTCAGGGGTACAAAAAGAGCCTTTCAGTTGTATGGGTCACTTAAACATGATCAAGAGGCAGGAACTGAAGAGGTAATCCAGAGTAGCAGAGAAAACTGGTGATAACAAAAACTACCACAAAAGCTGAAAAACTATTTTTTACTCCATTTGTAGCATATACTTTACAAGCTAGGTCGACTGTCTTTTTCCAAATCCATTGAGTGCTTTTGAGTTATAATTATTTTTTAATTGCTATTTAAAGATATTTATATTCTTAAAGAATCACGATTTTTCAGGATAATTAGCTACTGAATTCCAGAAACTGAGCAGTAGTATTTAATTCACTCTATACTCATTTTAGTGAATCGGCAGTCTTCATCAGGACTTGTTTCTGGAGTAGTGTTTGTTGATAATCTATGTCCCAAAATCGGAACTTAATTTTCTCAGCATTTATTTTGTGTGGGGAATCCTGTCGTATTCGAACTCTACTGCAATAACCATTGCATACAAGCAGCAGAAACGTTTCTTAAAGAGAGCACAGATGCATCCTTTTTAGCCAGCCATGATGTCTTTCATAAAAGGATTATCCTTTGGAGTTGATGTTTAACCACACTTTACATCACTGCTGACACTAAGCAGCTAGAGCAAGTCAACAAATACGACCAGCTCTGAAGAGTGGCGATACAATCCACCCATTTAGTTACACAAGTATTAGCCACCCCCATCTGAGTTGACCCATTGAACACATTTTGAAGCTATCATCACTTGTGCTGTTGGTTCTTGCAACGAGCTGAGCGTTCTCAGAGACAGCACCTGTGAGAATGATTTTTTCCCAAGCATACTGGCCAGATGACCAACTTCTGTTATTTCCCAATTAAGATACTTCCACTAGGGTAAAAGACCAAAAATTCAGCTTAGGTTCTCTTCTGCCTGGTTTGAGTTCAGCCTGTCTCCCGTACATTTGCCTGGCATAGCAAGCGTACGCTCCCAGATACAGCTTTTAAGCTTCTGCTGGATGCAGCAACATCGCCGCCACCTCCCAGAGCAAACCCACTGCAGGGCAGCCCAAATGATTTGCTGCTACCAGATGAATCCTTATCTTCTTTTCAGCCTCAAACCAGATGAAACAGCTCTCGAAAGTCCAGAAGTGCAGCTTTCTGTGCCGGCTATGAACCTTGTGGGTATAGCTTGGTGACGCGTTACTTGGCTGAACTTGCACAGTGTCTGCTTCACACATATATAGTGAGAAATCTTTCCTGCATGCAGGGGCTCTCTTGTCAATCCAACAGTAGGGTGACCACAGCAGGGCTAATCTAACAGTAGGGCATTTGTCATCAGAGTAGGGCTGGGAAGGAGAATAAACTCTGCTATTACTCTGACAGCACTGCTCATCCAAAAAATCTCATGCCATCATCTGGGCATCTTTGTGGTGGGTTAAGGATGCAATGTTCTCTCTCAAATAGAGTGCGCAGATGCCAGGCTCGCCTTTGGAAAGCAGCTTACTGTAATAAAGTGGTGTGATTTTTCCCTGGTCTTGGCACTCAGGATGCATATCGGGCAAGAAGAAAGCCTGTGGGAACGACTCACAAGTGTTTGCATGAGGTTTTTCTAATTTCTTATCTTTTTTTTTTTTTGCTGTTTTTCCCTGCCTTTTTCTTTTTGCTGTTGCTACCAGCTGCTTCATATTCTGTCACTTGCTACAGGATAAGACTGTTCCATCTTGCTAGGATCCAGTTCAGTGAATAGACATCACAGAATTGGAGCAGCAACCTGGTTTATTTTTCCAGTTTACAGCTCTTGTTCAAAAACCCAGCAGCAAGTCCCGAGGCACAGTGTGCCAGCACCAGAGACCATGAGTGATATAGAGGTGATTTCTGGAACATCTTCTCCATTTCTAATTCAACTCCAAAAATATTTTTATAACTTTCCGTTTTTTCCTCTGCTGTGATCCATAAACAGAACAAACATTCAAGCTGAAAATTTCCAAAAAATTCTCACTCATTTGCATGAAAAACAAACTTTCGAGCTTTTCTGGCCTATTGACACTAGTTCTGTGTTCAAATCATACTCATTTTTCCAAGAAAAAGGCCGGTTGGGATCAGATCCATGAATATCTTCAGATGTGCATAGGAGTGGGAAAAGCAGGAATCCCACTCATCCAAGACTCCCATTGGGAGTCAATTTGAAAGACTGGAGAAAATCCAGATCTATGTTACGGTCAGGTTGGTAAATACGGACAAAACATGCAAGACACTTACCAGCAGGCAGTGTAAGTGGAGGAGCCTGGTCCCCTCTGGATATGCACCTTGCAGCTGTCCTCTCTGGTGCCTTAACCACTCTTGAGTTCATGTTGTGGCCTTTATCCCAGGGATATGAACAGTGCCTCTCTCATCAATCCACCCTCTATTATATTAGAACTTGTCAAAAAATAATCTCCTTGGGACCATTGCTAAATGTGATTGAAATTACACAAGCCAAAAGAAACCCTGGGGAAAACAGTGACAGATAGATGCACAGAGAATATGAGCACAGAAGCCTCATTCTAAATGAAAGCAGGCTAAAAGCTGGTGTACTTGCATTCAAAGTGGTATCCTGCTAATTTACATCTATCAGTGAACATTTCCAAGTGTACCAAAAAGCGCCAGAAGAACAGGTTGTTTGCTTATAAAGGGAATGCTTTAACCATTTAACTATCACTTTTGTCGACTGATGGGGAAATGCAGTGTTACGTGGGCAATCAGACTAGAAGATTGAAGACACTCTTT
>NW_010398172.1:0-12962 GCF_000710305.1 Buceros rhinoceros silvestris | reverse complement strand
ACTCTTTCCAGATTTAAAATATGCAGGAGCATTTAAGAGTGTAAAAAATGTAAATCAAATGAACCAGCTTCTATCTGTATTGAATAAATGAAGGATCATTGAAAAATGACAGGGTTTGTGGGGAAACAGTAGTTAGAGAGTATGCTTACACATATGCTTATAAACTTACATACACTTCTGCTTACAAACAGCGCCAGGAATGTTCCCAAGTGCTGCAACTCAGTCCTCTACACTGCTATCAGAGAGCCCCCGACACCACTTGTCCCAGGCCAGGTACCTTCTCCCTGCCACGGATCAGACGTCAGCACAGACCAAATCAGCTTGGTGGCAGCCTCCCCGTATTACAAGGTTAAAAAAAAGAAAAAATTTAATAGCCTGGAGACAGCTCAACCTAACAGAGCAGTACTCCTCCAGCTGACCCCACCAGCCAGCATGAAGGGAAGGATGCTGTGTGCTCCACACTGAAGCCCAGTGCCAGACCAAAGGCTGATGATGCCTTGGGGAAATGTGAGTACCGTCACTATCAGCACTGCTGCGAAAGAAGTACAGCTGACTTTGTGAGAGTCGTTGAGCAGCTTGGTACAACACCTGGGGAGGGAGAAATGGGAAGTATCCATATACAGATCTCCTCACTCTTGTTTCAACAATCTTTACAACCACAGCCCAAGATTAAGACAGAAGTCCCATTGGTAGCAGCCCAGACCACATCAAGCTTGCCCTCTACCTTGGAGGCAGCCCCAGCTTTCTCCACTGGCACTTGTCAAGTGCCTCGTAGGGCTGAGCCAACAATAGCACTAGCAATGTGCCTCAAGACTGGACAACATCACCTTAGAGTCACCTCTTTTAGAGTCCTAAAAGAGGACTGAGGTTATTAAACAATACCTTTTTTTTTTTATGAAATAGGCAGAGTTTTGTGAGACATGGCAGCACAAGCACTCCTAGATCTGATTAAAGGTCTTCCTCCAAATCTGTTTCCCCACTTCTTGCTTTTCTCCTACAGTCAGGCCCCAAATTCCAGGTCTCTTCCCAGCTACCAAGGACGTCTTTCCAACTACAGCAGACTGCCACAGCTCCGTCATGGAGTCGCTTTTGTCGCTCCCTGTGCAGCTGAGACATTGTGAGGTTCAGAAATACTTGTCCCTTCACTGAGATGAACATTCCTTTCAGGAACTGAGAAGACCCTCCCTCTCGATATAACAAGCTCATGCCCCTGCTCTGAGCTCAGAGATGAGTGTTCAGATTCAATTCAAACTTACGGAGCCCAAATTTCAGTAAACACTTCTAGGTGTAGATGATGTCCAGTTCAAACAGTAAGGTCACAGGGCTCCTTTCTCTTAACATGCCTGTCCCAGCCCTGACTAAACCTCGTTTACTCTCCTGTATGGTTGCTTTCTCCTTGAGATGGGCTCCAGCCTTCCTGCATCTACTCCCTCTCCCACACTTTTCCTGCTATGATGTCCCTCCATCTCCTCTCTTGTGACACGCAGAAGTATACTCGTGACTGCACTTTCCCTTTTTTTTTGTCCCAATCCAGCCTCTACCTCTCCCTGATACACTTACCATCTCAGTGCTGCCAGTCTGTGCTCTCCCACCACCTATGCTAATCTAATCTAAAGGGCTCCCAGAAGAAAGAAACTACAAAAGACTCTTGTTACCTCCCCATGACCAGCTTTAGTGTGTACTCTGAGTCCCCGTGAAGTCAGAGTGCTCTTACCTTCCAGCCCAGGGCACCCTGGCATTTGATGCTTACTTCAGCTAGTTCAATTTCCCTTCTTCCCACCAGCCAGAGACTCCAAGCAGATGTAACTTTCTCTCACATCACAAATTCACCACACAAGCAGTACTGCTTTAAAAAAAAAGAGACCTAGCAGTGGATAATAAAAAGGGTCTAGCCATATTGGATCAGCATGTCACATGAAAGTTACCTGCAAAAATTTTTAAAAATCCATGTTCTGGTATCTAAATGGGCATGAGTGCACATGATTGCCTCTCTAGACTAAACGCATTTGTAGCTACAGTTGCTGTTCACCCTCACCTACACTATTCTTGCAATCTGTCAGTTGAAAACCTCTCTTCACTCAGGGTGATGCAAGAGGAGAGGAGCTTATTTGCTTCCAGCCAAAATGCCCTCAGCTTTTTCAGCACTATCACCTCTACCAGCAGGAAAATATTTGGTTTATCCTATTTCATTGCTAATCCACTATATTGGTATGCAAGGCTTTCTCATCAGGCTTGATTGGGATGTAACGATAAATGCTGCCTTCCCCATCCCGTAATCCTTCTCATATCAGGATTTAATTTCAGTTTTTGTCCTGGAGAAGGGGAAGCTTCACAAACATTAAGTCATCTGGATAATATAGGTAATATCTAGAGAAAAGTATAAGCCATACATTGATAAAAACATTGGCACTTTCTTTCTGGAATTGAATTATTAAACTATCCGGAACCAAAGCAAAGACTCCCAGCATCACTTCTGTATTAAAAAGGTAACTAGCACAGTAAGTAAGGGGAGCACGACAAGCAGGGACTATGTAAGAAAGTGCTTGAGTGGTGATGGGGAAATCTTAATCCTTTGCTGAAGGCGTTTAAACCAAAGGGCTAAATTGCTTCCATGTTAATTTGGATGTTACTCTAATATCTGTGAGTGCTCTTTGGTGAAGCTCTAATACCTCTGCAAAAGTTAGTGTTTTATATCCAATTAACTCAAATGGGTGAGATACATCATAATGATGGCATGTATTTAAGAAAGATGGAAATTAATGGTATGGGACCAACCCCCCTCCACCTTTTTTGGGGGAAAACCCATGAGACAAGAACTCTGCCATTCTAACGCAGGCTCGGGTATGGGAAGCCCTCAGCAATCTGTTCTCAGTTTCCCCGAATGTCACAGGAAGAGAATATTTTCCCTTGGGAGGTAAATTTTTTAATTTCCGTTTAACTAATTCTCATCTTTTGAAAATAGAAATTGTTCCATGAGTGCTGGGTACTATTAAATATACAAAAGCATTGAGAAGAAAAAAACTGATTTCTTTTTGAAACAGATTTTTGCATCAAATATTATATACTGTATAAACCAAATGAACTAGAAATCATTCTCAGAGTTTTGAAATGTTGTGTAGAGTCTTTGCAAATATTGCTTGAATTTCTTTTTTTTTTGTTTGTTTTTACATTTTAGCTATTGACATCTCTTTCAGACAGTCCTTTTCCTTGACAAGACCAAGGACTTCACAGCTTCTGTAGTCATACTTCATTCGGTATTTTGAACAATGGTTCTTGAAAGGAAATGGCAGTCACTTATTACTTCTAGTTTCAACGACTTTTGTTCATTCCTAGAGGAATAATTTCTTGTGATCTGAAAAAGCAAAATTAAAAGAAAAATACAGAAAATTATTTCAAGTGACAAAGAGTACAAAATATTAAACGACTAAAGGAAAATCTGTTCAAGCAGGCATTTATTTCTACATCAAATCTCACCAAAAAAACATGTTTGGATTAATTCAGTGGATGCTAGAATCTGCTGTCCCTCTCTAAGCACAGCAGATGACCCTTGGAAAGGAACTCCTCCATGGTACACTTGAAATAACCACAGTATTCTCTCTTTCTAAAGGCAACATACAACTGACATCCAAATTGCCTGAAGTAAATGACTTCCAGGAATCACAGAAAGACCCTGCATTGATCTAACCTCTTTGGGGAGAAAGAAAATCTGGTTTTCCGAATTCCTCATGCAGCCTCGACTTGATGAGGAGTTCATTCTTCCTCTTCACTGTAACTGGGGTTTTTTAACAGCACCAGGCTATTAGGCAGCTACCGCATTTTGCTCCAGAGGTGGCTCCATGTGTGTGGTGAAGAGGATGATCTTCATCTACAGCTCATAAAGAGTTTTATATAAATGTCCATTACCTATGTAATGGCAACAGCCAACGGTTTTATTAGGCAATATAAAAAGATATTAGGGATATAAACTGTAATGCCTCGGGGCAGAAGGCAATCAATGGCTGTCTGGAGTTATCCAGAAGAAACTTGCTGTCCACAAGTTATTCCCTTGTCATCTGTTAGGGTGTTTCTTGCCTGTCTCTGCAAACCATCAGGATGCAGGCACACTCAGAGCCAGGCTGCTGAATCCCACCAGTGTCTGGTTGGGTCCAGTCTAGCAATTCCTCTGTTCTTGCTGCAATACATAAATGAAGTGTGGCACTTCACTTTATCAAATGATTGATCTCCAGTGAAGATCAATCCACAAATTCTCACATGAAATTTATGCTCCCTAAAACAAATATATAGATTTTTTTTCAACTTTGTATTGGTTTAGTTGAGGAGATTTCCTTCAAGTAGCAGATTGCAATAAGCTCTGGGTTTTCACATGGTGAAGAGGACCGTAACATATGATGAATCCCGTGGTTCAGAGGGTTTCATCCTCAGCTTTTGCCTTGTGACTCTGGTAAAATTTGTTGGGACTTCTCTGTCACAACACTCACTACATTACCAATCTTCCGGATGCACCCATCCCTGCAAACAGCCTCCCGCTTTCCCAACCACCTGCTGGGCTCTCCTCTTGCAGGCTTCTGGAGTGCCTTGCCCACTTCTCTCAGGTTTAACTTTGTTTTAGCCTTTTAACATGGCAAAGTATCATTCCCCAGACAGCCCCAACCTGCGTTCCTCAAGCTCACTTCTTCCTAGTTTCTTCCAGCTCTCTCCTAAGTGTGTCTCTTAAATCTCCGTTCCTCTTTCTCTCCTCTCCTCTTCTCTCCTCTTGTGCTGAACTTGCCTTTAGCTGTTTCTCTCTGTTTGTCCTTGACACTTCTCCCTAGTGTAGTTAATCCCAGCAGCTAACTGCCATATGTGAAATAAAAGCAGCTTGATGACCTTATTGTATGCATGTCACACACCCCAATGACTCCTGAAGCCCTGCAGAATATACAGAGCAAGAGCAGAGTGCAACAAAGACGTTAAAAAGGCTTGAGATTTTGCTACTAGGAATAGAATTGCTGTTTGAATAAAAACACACTCTTTAATTGAGATTATTGTGTTATTTTGTAAGATAGCCTCCCAAATACGACACAGAAGCTGGTGCTGCTTTCAGGGGATGCCTTTCCCATGGGTTCCATCAGGCAGAAATAGCCATAATCTCGTCACACAACCTGCTCACGTTGAAATGACTTTCTGTCTGGAAAGGCTGTGGTGAGAGAAGTGGATGGGATCTGAGTTGGGTGGGATGGGAGTCTTGGTTTATCTTTTCTCTAGAGGGATGGCTGGGTGAGGCATATTGGGGTGGGGGGAAAGGGAAGAGCTGCTGTTTTGTGTAGTTTGCAATGCAGAGCCTCTTGTAATATTGCACTTAATACATGTTTGGCCCAGTGCTCTGTGAAGTTGTTTTCTGTGGGAATTAAGAGACAAAAGCTTGGTCTTACTGAAGCTTCACCACCGACGTAGAACTGAAAGTAAAATGACTTCAGTCAGGGACCCTATTTTCATTCAGTGTAAATCATAAATGTCAAACCCACCAAAGGTCTCCCCAGTTCAGATCTCAATGCAGCACTCCCTTTGAGCTGTCGGCATTTGCAGCTTGGTTTGCTGAGGAAACACCTTGATCAGACACACTGAGACTGACAGCCTCTGTCAGTCAGTGTGCTCCCAAAGTTTCTGAATCCCTGTTTAGAAGGAAGGGGATCTCAAAGATATTAAACTCCTGTAAGACTTACAAAAACTTGTTGCAAGAAAGAAGAAAAATATGGAAACAGACTTACTAGATACCAATGAATTCACTCTACAAAGAGATACCATCACTTCTCTGAAAGTGGAAAAGATCTCAATTTGCATCTTAATAGAAAACGGAGAATCCATTTCTGCCCCTGTGGGCCCAGGATAAGAGTTGCAACTATGATTCTACTTCCCAGATGGAAGAAATTAATAGAGCTTCCTGATTTTCAGTGGGTATTTAACGGTCAACAATTAACCAGGTCCCTTTCTACTTGTTGCAAATTGCCCTCCAAAACTTGCAGCACCTATAATTAGGCATTTTTAAACATCTTCAGCTCTTATTCTTCTTTTGGATCTTCCTTTAACCCACACACAGAGACTAACCCTCCATGTGCGTAACTGGTAGCTACAGAAACCTTTGCAGCTGTCTCCAAGAATCAGGGATTCAAGGGTGTTAGTAAAAAAAGGTGGCCCTACAAAGCTTCCAGAGGTGACTTCTCAGGTCCAGTTGGTACTTTGAGGAGTTCGAGACAGCAGGCACTCAGCAGGTACCAGCACTCAAAACACAATGACACTCCAAGCTGACAGTGCTATGCTTGTCTTGATTGTCTTTTATCATACTTCATCCTTTAATTTCAGCTGTTCTTTCATCCTTCATGGTGTCTAGTTTCCTCTTTATGTTGCATTAGCCAGTTGACATTCTTACCTGTCTTTACTGAAGTCACCTACCACTGGCATATTGGATGGTCTTCTTTGACCAGTGGAAAGCTATTATTTTCCTTTTCCCCTCTCTCTTCTATCCTCTCTTTTCTCCTTGCTTTCCATCATTTCTATCTGTTGTCTCATGGAGTGCAAGCACCAGGGATTGCGGTTAGCGAATGATTCAGCTGGAAGCAGAGGGCATGCAAAGCCAACACTGGAAGTATGAAATTGTACCTGTCATTAATGTGGCCACCAAATCAGGGAGAACAACAATGTAACCCATCAGGACTCAAATCTGCATCTCAAACTCCAGTCATTACTACGAAGGCTTTCAGGAATGACAGGGTTTTAATCCTATAACTCTTATTACAGGCTGATGCCAACAGCAGAAACCGGAGCTGTGATACAAGTTAAGCCAGGATAGCTTGGCATGACATGTCACCTGAAAGACATGTCATCTCATTCATGCTATGGCATGAAACCACAGATAAGCCAGTATTTGTAAATACATTCTTTATAGATTTTTTTTTTAAATCAGGTACCATGAAAGTACACAATAGTAAAAGAACGTGTGAACCCAAATAAACTCGATCAATGTCTCCTACTGAACTGTTACACACAGCCAGGCAATGCCTTCTGCTCGGTTAAAACTATGGGTTTGCTAAGAGTATGTTATACTTTCCCCTTATTTTCAGCGGCTTATACTGCAGCTGGTAAAATTTTGCTCTGGTTAGAAGCTTCATTTATAAAGTCTCTAGTCCTAAAACAGGAAATGAGTATTTCATCCGCACAAATTTAAGAGGATTATTTTTTGGCTTTTATGTTCCACAAAACCTGTTTTTCTTTCCTAGAAACGGTCCAGTCCAACTGACATTGAATTCTGCAGAGATTCCCCTGACTTCAGCTGGGCTTGGCTCATGTCCCAAGGCAGTGCTACAGAAACAGAAAACACCTCGTGAAATCACGTGCGTAAAGGACCAGGGAATCCTGTACTAAATCCCCACCCCACAAAGAACCATGCTAAGCTTAAACATGCATTAAAATTGAAGTCAAAAAGCCACTCCTGTCTATCATGTTAAGCATGTGTTTAAATGTTTACTGGAGTTGGTGCTTGGTATGATAAATTGAAAAGGCTATACAAATTTTCTATTGCAGGTAAGATCAGTCCTTCCTTCATGCTGCGCGGTATCCTGAATCCTTAGGGCTTTCTACTGTCTGGTTTCAGGACATTTCACAATTTTTATAAAATCAAGATGCTTTCATTTGATTCTTTCTTCTGCATCAGCTAACACAATGTACTTCTTCTGCAGCATCTTTCCACTGACCTCAGAATACTCCAAGGAGAAAGCTCAGAAGTATTTCTTGCACCCTGTTATTTAAAATTAAAGGACCTCCATCAAAGTCAGGACTCTGGAATGTAAATCACCAAAAAACACATAACAATACATATGTTTATGTGTCTAAAAACAGGAGACAGACCAAAAGTGTTCCTGTTTTGTTACCACAAACAGAAAACCTCAGGCACAGAGATAACTCATGATTTCTCTAAAGTCTCACAAGATACAGATAGCAGAATAGGGAAGCAAACTGCAAACTGTCTGGTAAATTCACAAAAGATCATCTTTTCTTGTCGTATGATCCCCAGTGACTCCCTGTTTTTTCAAAATGGGAAATCAATCTCAAGGAGGTTAGGGTAGAGGTCAAGGGCTACCTAGAAACTCAGTGGCAGAACTGACACAAATGGGAAACTTAGGGCTCCACACAACGCTTCCTACCTCTCTGAGATCTGTTTCAATGAAATAATAATTTATTTTAAAAAGCCACGAAACTCTGCTCTCAGTTTTCTATGAGCAGGATTTGATACAATTGATCAAATCAAACCATACGTTTGATCAACCCAAGCCATCAAATGCAGCTTACTACTATGATGGAGGGTAAGCGTTCCAGTGTCATGTCCTGTGATTTGCCTTCAGCTTATTGATGACACCACAACCCTCTGACTGGCAGGGCTGTTCCCTGTAAAGGGAGGCTCTGGATTTGATCCAGTCCTCTTGGAGTCAGCGATAAACACAGCTAGGCTTGAATGAGACCAGGGTACGGCTGGGATGAGAGAAACAGAGCAAAGAGAAAAGCAAAGTTAAATAATCAAAGTTAAACAACCAAAGCTGACACAGTCCTTCACAAACATTCCTGTGTCCTTCAAATGGTGGAAATTGCAGACACACCAGCTCAAATATTTCCCTTTTCTGTGGGATGACGTCACTCTATGAGTTTAAGCCAAACCTCTTACGTTCGGCTGCTAGAAATGCTAATAGATTTGTGCTGCAAGGCATAATTTGGTGTAGTACAAGACAAATACTGCAATACGAACTGTCAAAATGGCTTTTTTTGATGTGTGATCTCATTGCAGTCTCTAAACAAGATGGAGAGATGTGCTAAAACCCCAATGCAATGTTTCCTGCATTAACAGGAGATCTTTCCTGTTGAACAGCACTGCTAGCAATAAGCTCCATGCCGTACCTATCCCATTGATTATTCCTGTGGTAGCACCTGTGGGCTGCAAACCCTTCTGCTGCTGACTCTCTTGCAGAGCACTGCCACGAATGCCCTTGAACAGCATTTGTGTAGGAATCGCTTTTTGAGGAAACACAAAGAATGGCCTCGAAGAAAATTTCTGGTGTTGTCACCATTGAGCTGTCTTGTGCTGCCACATCATGTTTCTAGAGAAGTCTATGAGCACTGTCACTGCTTGTTAACTTCCTTAACACTGTGCTAGTGTTACCCACTGCCATGAGAAGTGAGATGAGAAAAAAAGCCTCAAGAAATTTGTACGGAAGTCCTTGGAATGACCAAGAGGCTGCCTCTCTTCAGGGAATCAGATAGTCAGAGAGAAACTCACCTGGGGGATATAGGACTGTGATCGCATCAGTCTTGAGGCATTTCTGATTTGAGAGATTTTATCTCCAAGATAAAGGCTCTGAGCAGGAGATTCCAGGATATCGTGTTCATAATGATGGGCTTGAAACCCATGCAATTTTCTGAAAGTGACTACTGATTTTCGTATCCTTCCAGTGACATTTCAAATAATTAATTATTTTAAATCCCAGTATAGTGAAGCACCAAAGCACTGTTTGTGAGTCTAAGCATTCAGTAATCAAGCACATTCTTAACCCATGCATTACTGAAATGACACCTAAAACACCGATCTGTAGAAGTAGTCTCTTAAAAAGCCACTTTGGAATGTAATAATTTCACCCTTTTAAAAAAAAAGAAGACAAAAGCATTTCCAAGACATATGAACAACAAATTGATGCTTCAATATGTAATCACACCCAAAGTTCAAATTTCAGGCAAGTATAGTGAGTATTTTTGTTACATGCTCATGCCTAGTTCTTCACTGCTATCCGCTATCCGGCTTTTCTACGGGTAGAGCCCCAGAAAAGCAGTTGTAGCCCATTGCACACCTTTTCCCATGTTGGTGGTCTGTGGCCCTACAAACAGAAAGCAGTTCCCTGATAACGAGCAGTGTCTCACACTGAAACTCATTGGTAGTATTTTGAATCAAGTTAGATTTTGGATCAAGGAGCCAGTGAACTATGGCTGATAACCTTCTAAAAGTAACTCACACAGCAGCCCTGGGGGACAGATTGTATTAAAACATTTTCAGTATGCAAATACTTTGATACTTTGAAAAACAGCAGTGTTGCTAACATTTGGCCTGGTGGAAGAAAAAGTCTATTAATTTGCGCAGGCAACTGTCTCTAAAACTGTGCATAAATAGCCCTTTGCATTAATTCAAAGTGAAATGTCAATGTTTCATAATTTATGACAGTATGCTGGGATTCAGCTTCAATAGCTCACTACTGGATCAGTTAACATCAGGTCTAAAACCTGTCTTCCTGTCTTCTGAACCTTGAATCTTTGGGAAAAACTTTTCTTTCTGCTTGGGTTTATTTTGATTTATACTAGTTGAATTATTTATGATCATTTCGATGTAATTTACTGAGTTAAGAGAAAGTGAAATACTCTGTTGTCACCGTGGTTTACTCACATCTTCTCGAATCTGATCATCTTGGCAGGAAAACAAGGAGAAATTCTTCTCGCTACTCAGGATGTGGGAACCTAAAAGCTGTTTCCTGGTCTGTATCTGTAGAGCATGATGACATTATTAATCAGACTTGATAGTTACATTACTGCCTTCCCAATAGTCATTTGAAGCTGTTTACCTTTAAAAGACCTGCTGCAAAACAGCAAAATTGCTTTGCTCCTGGCTACCCCTGACTTGTTGCATGATTTGGGGCATCTCAGCCATCCTGCTCTGGGTCAGAGCAGTATAAATTCTACCGAACCCCACAGATCCATGACTGTAAAATAGCGGCATGGAAGAAAACAGGATTCCTTCTGCCCTAGTTATTCCCCCAGCGTAAGTTGGGAACTGCTCACCTCCTTGAGAAAAAAATATGATGAGATTGTTACAGCCAAACAAAAATGTTATATACATGCAAAATGGTCTTGCTAATCAACAGAGCTCAATCCCTGCTGGAGGAAGTTTCAGAAGAACAATAGAAATCATTACCATGCTGGTAGGATTGATTAATAAGGAAAACTGCATTAACTACTCCTACTAACACTCATTAGCATTTATATATTGTAACATCCGCTAAATGTGTGTGTAAATAGCTTTCCTAAGTGACAAGTAAGGGTGCCTGAAGGGTGCCACACAATATTACTGTTGTTTTCCAGTTGTGTGGGTTTTGCATGGCAAGAAATGCCTTTGCATTGGTTAAGAAAACCAGTAAGAGGTAGCTGGAATAGGAAGAGGACACAGGGAAGGCACCTTCTGAGACCTGAGACAGGTTTGCCCTAAGAGCAAATGAAAGCTGTATTCCAGAGACTATTTTTATGGGGCTAAACAGGGGTTGGTGGAATATGGGACCAAATTCGGGGTACTGCTAACCAGGCAGAGAATGGATATGGACAGCGTGACCCCTTGGAGGCTTGGAAAAACAGTATGAGGAGCAAGGATCTCCCCCTCTCAAGACAAAGGTGCAGATATGGACACAGTTCTGGTCCCCCTTAGGAAGAGGGGAAGCAGAAGCAGATGCAGTCAGAAAGGATTTGCATTGGCCCAGATGCTGTTAGTGCCTTCTGTTCCATAATATGAATTTCTGGTTAGAGGTCTTCCAAATAACGTGGTTTAAATTTAGGAAGTGATCGTTCACTTATCAGTGAGGTTGAACATTATAACGAAATGGAGCCCAGTACCTCCAAAATACTGTTTAAAAGACAAGTATCTGTGTAATGTTTGTTTTCTGGAGTTTATGTGCAATCAAGCACTATTTTTAGACTGGGTTTTAGGAGAGTTGTGTTCAGTTTTTGGCTCTGCCACAGACTTCCTGCATGACCTTGGGCAAATCGGTTTCTTTCTCAGTACCATCTGCAGCATAATACATTTTCCTCCCACTCTAAATTTGTCTTGTCGATGAAGATTATGAGCTTTTTGGAATAGGACATCTCCTCGCTGTGTTTATTTAGTGAGTGACACAATAGAGCCCCAATCTTTTCTTGTGACTTCTAGATAGCTTTCCAATGCAATTGATAATCATCTGCTAGGAAAGGTGACTTGCACGAGATCCGTGACCAATGCAGCAGCCAGGCGGTGTGTATAAAATCATTAACTCTATTGACGATTTTAGGCGAAGCCAGTATTTGCTACACGCTTCCATTACAGAACTTTTAATTTCAGCTGATAAATTTTACAGGCAGTTTTTCTATTTATTTTCCTTCTCATTTTTCACAGTGCAGAACATGCCCTCCTGCCTTTTGATTATTACCTTGGTCCCTGTGATTAGTGTGGAGTTGCTGGTTGGTTTTGTTTGCTCACTTTTTTTTTTTCACCTTCACACTAAATTAACAGCAGCAGATTGACTGGGGCATGTGAGTGCTTTATGGAATCGGTGAAGGGCACTGCGCTGCTGGTCCTCATGGGGACCTTCTTACCTGCACTTCGGTGTAGCAGTTGTGACCTGCTGCCAAGTGGGAGGCACGGACAAAGTGAAAGAGCAGCAGACTAGAAAACAAACGAAATTAACAGCACTTCAAAGCTCTTGCAGAGGAGGGAATAGGTGAAGGTAGCCACTGTTAAAAAAAAAAAAAAGAAAATGAAAAAGGATGTGAAAGTGATCTCTTTCTTGAATGAGGTATCTGGTCAGGCAGGGGCCTGAGCTCCACTGCTAGAGAAGGAACCAGATGGATGATCAAACAGGTGCTTCATCACAACATCCTACTAAAACAGTCATCAATTCAAACGCACAGGAGGCACTAAATAGATTTCCTCCCCAGTAAAGCCAAAGGGAGCAGGTCTTTGGACAGGTGTAGCTTTCACAGCCGACTGTCACAGACTGTCACAGCAGTACGGCTCAGCAGCTTAACTGTCCCTACAGGCAAGTTTCAATGGCGCTGGTACCCAGGAGCCCGCCCCACCGCTCCGAACGGGCTCACCCCGGAGGGTTACCCGGCGGCGGATGTTAACCGGCTCCCCCAGCCGCCCCCAGCTCCCG
>NW_010398171.1:10942-32909 GCF_000710305.1 Buceros rhinoceros silvestris | reverse complement strand
ATTTTTATTTTAAATAATTAAATTTTAAATAATTTTTTGCAGAGAAACATCAGTTCTTTTGACACAACATGTGAGATGGTCCCTTAGAGAAATAAGAAATCAAGGAAATAAGAAATTTTGGATTCCTATGGGGTTTTTTAACAAAATTGTGACTGTCATTAAAAAATGAAGTATTTCTTCCCAAATACCATTTGACAGAATGTATTCAAGATATCAGTTCCTCTTTTCAGATGTTTTGTATATTTTACTGAAAATACAAGTATCTTGCATTTTTCATCAAATTTGTGATGATATTACTGTCATCCTTGGGAGATTCATTGTGACAAAACGATCACACTTTATTTCAAATTTAAAAAAACGTGTAATTCCAGTACCATCCTACTGCAGCTGAAAGTCTCAAATGAAGTTACCATGACTGATTGCATCGTGTGCTGAGTAAAACTAGTCAAATGGAGAACAAAGATATCTACACATTAAAAAGATTTCATTTGCTCTACTTGTACGTGAGATATTTACACATGTGAACGTATATGTGAATGTATATGAAACTGCTGGAATGATGATGAAATGTCTTGCAAATGACAATAAGCTCTAAAGCTCAAAGTGGAAAAGTGGTTGTGTTATTTAGCAAGAAGATACGACAGATTATGTGGCAGTGCTGATTAACGGATACCTTGGGCGTGTAGTAAGGCATGAAGCTAAGCTTATGCAAGCAAGAAGTACATTAATCACAGGTTCAGAATCCTGAAGTATCTTATTGTCGCACTGTAATAAATAGGTTTATATAGAAAAATGAAGACTGTTTACGCTTATTTTTATTGCTGTCATATGTACTAAAGTTTCATGACCTCTTCTCCCTTTAAAAATGTGAAGTATACATGCAATTTGGAAGCCGGTTAATAGTTTGGAGAATAGCCACTCTAAATTAGTAGAGGCTAAAGTCTTCAAGGGCTTTTGAAAATGTATTTTCGTATATATATACATTGCAATTCTACAATATGGATTGTATTTACATACAATTAAAAAAAAGGCCTCTCTATGAGATCTTGCTATAAGAAAAGGATAAAGTTGGCTGCATAGAGTTTGCTAGTAAAGCAGCAGCAGGAACCTGCCTTTCATTACCTTCTATTCTTCCTTTTTATTTGTCTGTAGTTTGTGTCTAACTAACAAGTTTTACCTTATGTTTGATCATCATGCCTCTACTTAATGAAAACCATTATATATATATTGCCAACAGGAGGGAACCCAAATGATTTCTTAACCAGTTAATTTTAATAGATTAAGATTTTTGTCACACTCTAGGGACATCATTATGCTTTAAGACATATTAGGCTTTTTTTAACACTTGTCTGTTAAACTGTCTAAATAAGCACCTCCTATAGACCCTGTCATACTCAGTTTGTGTAAATATGTATACTATTTTCTTCATAGTATGGATTGCACTGTCTACCCCTAAAACATAACTGCGGTTACAGACCACAGAAAAAGGAAAGGATCTTTAAATGAAATCTGTCTGGTTCCTGAATGATTCAGGAAATACTGAAAAATCAGCTGAACTTTTACCAAGCACTTGAATATTCAAAGGCCAAAGTCTGTGCAATGGCTCATGACATCTTAATTCTAAAAAAGTGTTTCATGTCTTTGGAGATGTAATGCTCAAAAATGCAGTTGATGATATGCATAGTATGTTTTATGTAATAAAGTCCACAGCTCCATATACTCTCCCCTTACATTAATCTCATGACATTTTCTGATTTTTTTCCTTCTTAAAAAGTAAGACTTTTCTATGTCATACAAAATATATTTATTTTATTCCCGTCCCTTAGCAATGATCTATGGGATTTGAAAAGATGCAAAAGAAGCTAAGTTTTTAACTGATAAGATATCTGTGTCATTTATATGTTCCTGTGTGTATCAGCAAGGTTATAAGTCAACACAGAATTCTCATGAGAAATTGCAGTAGATCTTGCTAAGGTCACAAAGATCACCACTATGGCAAGATATTAATGCTGTATTCGAAGAATATATCAGGATTCTTTTATTATAGTGCTGATAGTTTCGGTTTGACCTATCTTGCCCCTTGGCTGTACAAATATTTTCACTACAAATGCTTCTTTCCCATCATCCTTCCACTTAATGCCAGTGTTTATTTATTCATTTTTACAGTATGTGCCTTAAAGATGAATGCTTTAAGGGAACTGAGAAACTCTCTATAAGCGCTTCAGCCAAGAGTAATTTTCTGTCAGCGTATAGCTCAGCTAACATTTTTGTCTTGGAATCCATTTTAGAAAATACAGGTAAGTAATTTATTTCATTTTTAAGTGGGGTAGAACAAGGTTCACCAAACAAAATACGTCAATTAACTACATAAAACTCTGAAGCAAATCCACTGATTATAATGCAACCTTTTCTATCTGTGTTCAAAATGTTCACAATTTTTTTAGAATTTTAAGTATGTTGTCAGTTGCCTTCTTTTAGCACTCTTGATTCAATTCACTCGAGAGTCATTGAAGTTTCTATCCCAAATAGCCCTAATCCAAATAACTACAGATTTATCTTAAATTTATTACATTATTAAAATAATAGGATAATTTCCTACTTTTATTTTCTCTAATTATTTCCTTATCCTATTCTTTTTTCATTGTACCATGGAGTTTGGATGCTTGAAGAGAACCCAAGACATTCTTACAAAAAGTCAGCTTGCATTTAGGGTTATGTAGTTTTCTGAAATTTCAATGAACCCACCAATCTGCAGCAGCACAAACTGTTTTGCAAAATCATGATAAAATCATTTAGCATTGGACCTGTCCTATCTCATGCAGTAAGATGATGCTTGTCATTTATCTGAGGGTTCATGGGCTCCTGAAGGGTAAATATGTATTGTCTCCATTGAAGGGGGGAAAAAAACCGTATAAATATGTACGTGTATCACATGACTTTTTGATTCAGCTGTGATTTGGGAACTGTATTATGGGTTGCATAAGGCACATATTAGCTAGAGACAGAGGACTGTTATGAGGGTCTATAACGTTGAGGCACAATGTCATATCAAATAGTGAAGATGTCTCACTCAAATAGTGAACATACTCTGAAATACATGGACATAACATTCCCTACCCCTAAACTCCTCTAATGCTACTTCAGAAAACTTGTGACACTCACATGCACTCTCAGGTCACGTGCGTGTTAGGCAGCATATACTGTTAGACTGATGTTGTAAAATATTGCTCTTCTGACATAGGGCATAGCCTCACAATGTCTCAGGCCCTCTGAACTGAAAAACATTCATGAGGCAGTTCAAGGTTTTAAGGACAAAATTTTAGAGACACGCAATTGGACTCAAAAGGAGATTTTGTGCTCAGCATTATGTAGAGTTGACATGGTGTCTGCACACCTCTTGGCCTCTGGACTGGACATTTCATTGCTACAGTTTAGATGGTCATTTCCATTGAGGATCATAACTGGTTTGTTTCTTGCAAATCAACAATATAGATATTTTATTTGTTTAATTTTTTTAACTGGAACTTTTATTTTGGGAGCGAAAGTAAAGTGACCCCAACTAAGTGGAATTCTAACCTAAAGGACTTACCATTGTGAAGAATTGCTAAGACAAGACAGTGTATTAAAGCTGATGAAATTTTAACTACATCCTTGCAAGGTTTATGCAAAGGTGCTCTAAATGTATATGTCTTACAATAGACACATTTTTCTTTTCAAGTTAATATTTTAACTGTAACATTACATTTTTGACACAAAATGAATTCAGGGATTTTGCTCAGTTTTTAATGCTCTTTAAAAAGAATCACAAAATAAAACTTCTGAAGAGACAATAAACATTAATAAGTGAACAATGACACATTCACCTGCTTCCATTTTATTACCAATCTGAGAAAAAAAAGTTCAAAATAGTATCATTAGGAAACCAGTATGACATAAATTACATACATCCCTAGAAAATATAGATAGAATATGTTTTTTCAATATAGAATAATATGTTTTATCACATAAGGATAAGAATAATTCAGAACTTTCCTCTGGTAAATTCAATGCATTTGTTTTAAGTAAGCAATAATGGCCTACAAACTGCTAACAGTTTGTTTTCATTATAATTTAATAGGTGGGCAATCTCTATATGGATTTAAAATGAGAATTTTATTTTGAACATAGAAAGATAGATATTGAGACATCCAGTCCCACTACCAACTCTTGATTTAATAACATTTAAATATGATGTCCATCTTAATCTTTTAATGTCATCTTCTGGGAGATTATTTCACATTTAAACGATTCTAGTTGCAAATATGAAATTCAGTCAGGCTGAATTTCAGTAGTAATTTAGTAGCTGGACTAGGTTTCTCCTCATGTTTCTGCTTCTTTGGTGATTTCAAAATCTGAATCTTTTGTCATTGTTTTCTTCATTCCCAGCTTCTGATGATGCTTGTTGTCCTTCTTCACCTCTTTTCATTTACTGATGGAAGTATTTTCATTTACTAATTGAAGTAGAGGAGCAGAACTCTGTGCACTACTCTGGTATTGGAGGAAGCATGATAGATTTCTATAGTGGTAAAGATTTACATGTATGTGTGTTCCCTACTTAGCTCTTACTCTTTCACGGGCACCCCCTTGTCGTGGGGAAGGAGCTTGCGTGCCCTTGTGAGGTTGAGAGCTGTGCTGGTGGTGGCATGTGCCTCTGCTGGGGTGTCCCTGGCCAGACAGGTCTCAACTGAAGGGTCAGACAAAGTGTGTCCACAGGCAGCAGGATGGGCTCACTAGCCTTCGGGCAGCCATCCTAGGAGAAGGACAACTCTAACTCCAAACCTGGGCAAATGGAGCTCGTTTAGCCTTGTAAGGCATCCATCTAAGAGAAGGACACTCTAACCAAACTTACGACCCGAGGACTTCGCTGTCACCGTCCAAGCTCGCTAGGCCCTGGCAGATGAACCTCAGGTGTAAAGGGTGGGGCCAGTTCCATGCTGCGCCTCACCTAAAAAATCCACTGCATGTGCCCAAGGGGTATACTCACGTTTGCAAGTTGCAGTAAGTGTGGGGAAAACCCTTCCCAAATCTTTGTTCGTGAAGCTAAGCCATGATAATGATGATGACTTAGCTCTTAGTAATTGCTAATACCCAGTAAGGCTTTTTTTGTCCACTTTCAAGCACTGCAAAAAGATCAATGGAGCTACTTAAATGTCTAAGATCTTTTTTTGTTGCAAATTCTTCATGATCTGCATTT
The DNA here is from genome assembly GCF_000710305.1 of Buceros rhinoceros silvestris. Classification (NCBI taxonomy): domain Eukaryota; kingdom Metazoa; phylum Chordata; class Aves; order Bucerotiformes; family Bucerotidae; genus Buceros; species Buceros rhinoceros. The sequence continues at coordinate 27,676 of NW_010398171.1, read as the reverse complement.
AAAGACGGGGAGTTTTTTCCTGTACATCATGCGCGTATGTTGACATTGAATTTAATTTCATTTTATCTTTGCAGATGTGAATTGGATAGTTATTTTGGCAAATTTTGTCATGACTTTCCACTTACTACAACTTTATTAGTATTTTCAAAAGCAAAAGCTTTAGAACTGGTCCCTGTAGATCTCCACTGATGAACTTCCTACACTGTGAAAGCTGCCTAATTATTCCTATCCTTGATTTGCTATCTTCTAAACAGTAATTAAGTTACAAGATTAATGGTTTTCCCCCTTTATGCTTTTGTTCTCTAAAACCTTTAATTGAGGAATGTTGTCAAGTTGTGACAGTGTGTTCTCCACCCCCCAGCCAGACCTTCATTTCGGTGTAACGCTGCTCAAGGGATTACCACCAGTGGTGGATGTCATGGATGCATCTGGACATGGTGGCTACATCTGGCTCAAACTGGATCCAGGAGAGACAGATAACAGTAGCCAAGAGCTAATTTGAACTATGTGCCCACCTAACCACAGTGCTGGTCAATGTCCAACTCAAGACAAATTTGGAGGAAACTGGTCAGTATGTAAATATGACTCTGGGTCAATTATCTTATTCCATAAATGGTGGACAGCCCCAGGGTCCACTGAACCCTCCTGCACAGCAGCAGGTTGCAAACCAGGATCTCCCCTTGAGTAGGCACACCTCTGAAGGTTAATCCTCGAAGTTGAGAGAGCTCTTACCACAACAGATTCTCAATAAGTGATTGTTAGCATGTTAAACTTTGAAATTCCAACTGAGCGATATAAAGGATTGGTTGAATTAATACAATCCTTCAGACATAAATGGTTGACCAAGTCTGGGACTAAGTCTGGATCCAGCTGCACTTAAATTCCACTCTGAGAAGTTTAGAACACAAGGGGGTCCTTTCTGAACCTCATGACCCGTGAGGGAGGGTCTCTCTGACAGTTTTGTCTGACCCTGTCCCCTACACAGTAAATAATCAAGTGTACCTTGCCATCAAACCTTGTTAAACCACTGTCACATTTACCATTGAACTTTGTTAACGTGTTGTCATACCAATAGTGTTGTCACATATCAATAAATACACTGCTGCTTCACTCTTTTGAGTGAAGTGCATCACTTCATCCACAGGTACCCCTGAGAATGCTAATTGAAGTCTTTGACTCCCTCGCTCTTTTCCACATGCTTTTTGTCTCCTTTAAAAATTATTTATGTTCAGACTTTCTTTTATAAGAAAGATGCTGACTTTTCCGTAATATTATTATTAATCCTTAGGACCATAAACTCACTCGTTCATTTTGTATTATTTTGATTTTTCTTTCTGGTTCACATTTCAACAGGTCCTCCTTAAAGTGTTTTGAAAAAGAAAATGTAAAAATTAGCCTCATTCTGCCCTCCAAAGAAACTAGAAGGAACACATATATTATCTTTCATTCTATGCTACTAGGACAGTTATAAATGAGAAGTCATTACATTCAATTTTGACATTTCAGCTATTTCATACTCAAGTTCCTTTATAACTCTTGGGGGAATACCAACTGTTTGTGTCAATTTGTTACTGTTCATTTTGCTGAGTTGTGCTGAAACATCTTCTGTTCACACTTCAATTTCAAACACATTTTCTGATGAGCCTTCTGTGAGGAAAGGTTGTGGTGTGGCGATGCCTAAGATCTCTGGAAATAGAAACAGATGTGAAAGAATAAACTACTCTTCTTTCTACTCCTAAATTTTTAGGCACTTCCCTTACTCTTTCATGGTTTATTGACTCTACAGAATCCCTGGAAGGCATCCTGCATTAAGCACTTTCTTGTAGGATTTTTTTCCCTAAACAAGGTGTTCCTCACTTTTTTTTCCCCCCAGGGTGGTTGTCCTATGTTACTGGCCTTTATATATTTAATTTTCCAGAATTAATGTTTCTGTTTACCTTGTGTGGACCTGACTTTATGTTTTGAAGGATATTTTCTTACTTTAAATGGCTTTTTGTATTCTTTCACTTTACTGTATTTTCTAAGTCTTTCCACAGTTGTGCCTCAGTTTTCTGGGTATCTAAACAATCTCCATTTATGTAAGTATTTTATCCTTTCTCAAGCTTAGTACTTCCTTGATAGAAAGAAAGGCGATTCCCTTTCGTGGGGCCTTTTTTTCTTTTGACTAGAGCCAATGAGCTTAGACAATTGCTTCAAACCAAATATATAACTTTTACATGAACTGCACACAAGAAAGGAATGAATACATGCTTTTGATCCTTAAGATCTGACTTTTTTATAAGATAATACTCTGGTTTAGGATACGTGCTGCTCATGATCAGTGCAGAAGCTTATATAATAAACTGGATGTACTTACAAAACCCCACATTAATGCAACTACAGTCAAAACATCTTTTTTATGGGCAACATAGATGTGCTTGAGCAGAAAGTCAGGCCCCACATCTGTTTTATCATAACAATCGTCTCCCCCCATCTATCTCTACAATTCTACAAGATGGAAACTAAAAGATTATTAAGAATGTGTGCATGTGGTGGGAGGGAAGAAGAAGTGGGTGGAATGCAGGCATCTTAAAAAGGCTATGATGAGCTTCATAGCATTAATGGCAGGAGCTGAATCCAATATGTGGTGAATTAACATTAATAACATCCCTTTATACATTAACAATTAATTGAGGTGACTATAGATTGTCCCCTTCCCAGGTCAATCTTTCCTCCTAGTGAATTGGAGTAGCGAAAATTTAATGGCATTTCTGTGTCACTTCTGCAGCTTTGAGGTTGTTGTATCTATCTAAATTGTACAATTTCCGTAACAGCAATTGTGTCTATTTGGATGCTAAAGGCTAGTGAGACTGATGCTGATGAAGGATGTTGAAGATACAAAAAAATCGCCTATATGCTAAACCACAGAAATGTTCAATTCTTATTTTTGGATTGAATAAATGAGTCCTCATATAACCTATGTTCCCTTCAGAAAGATTGAATAGGAGATAAAATGTTGATCAAAAATAACCTCCAGTCATGTTCATAAGTACAGCAGTGGTTCATTGTCACTTATTTAAACCAGAACAAGAAAACTATTCAATCGTAAACATGTCCTTTATAAATCACCTTTTGCAGGTGAAAAGCAAAGAACATACAAGTGACCCTTCAAGTCTCATGAAGATTTAGATCAGTCTCCTTTGGAATATCATATATGAATGATACCATCAACTGATATTTCTCCCCTGTGAAGGAGCAAGAAAAGCATAGATTTCAATTTTCAGTGAAAAGCTTCACAGTGAGATCAAAATTCACAAGACTTCCCAAGGTGGGAGCTGGCACTAACAAGAAATTAAAGGATGTCAGCTCAATTCTAGCTCTGTTGCAAACTTTCTTACTCTGGACTGTGAGTAGGGTGGATCTGTATGGTAGTACTCCCTGACCCCGGTTTGTGTTTCATGTTACTGACAAAAGGGTATGTCCAGTTCATTTGGAGTTCAAATCGTGTCATCTTATTGGGTGGAAATGTAACCTCTCTCAGGAACTCCTTTGTTCAGGAGCTATTTTACTATGTGAAAAAAGACTTTGGAATCAGGATATGCACAGGCAACAGTACACATCAGTTATTCATTAGCTAGTACAGAATAGATAGCTAGGATTGCCATGTTAACTTACCTGATAACAGAATTGCCATCACCCTCCATTGCTTCAAACAGTTGTGCTGAGTTGTCATGTTCTTTTTGTTTGTGAGGGGGTTTTAGGGGTTTTTTAGAGGTGTATAACTTTTCATGAAAGTCAGTATTTTTTTCCATGAATCCTTGAGTCATTAACACCATAACAGCTTGTCTGTCTATGTTAGAACTTTTCTCATCCTCTACGGCTTCAGGTTAACTACTCTTACACCGTTCAACAACATTTTTTCCCTGTAAGAATGCACAAAGGTAACACAGCTATTATGTACAAAATCAAACCTTAGGTCACAGACAGGTGACCACTCAGACCACGGTTTACTGCAGAGCCATTCCATAAAGAAACTTGCACAACTTCTCCTGCCAGCCTAAATCATGTAGCTAGCCAGCCTACAATGATGGTAAGTGCACACTTTGGCCTTTTCCTCTGCCATGCTTTAGAATTCATGCATAGGGTTTTTATTGTAAAGATTTTGTACTTGAACCCTGAGGTTTTGAATATATAAATGCAAAAATAGATCTGAGCTTTTCTGATGGACATTATATTTTGCCCATAATCTTAGTCTTCATTAATTCCTTGTTTATAATTTGGAAGTAAGAAGTTTTATCCAGCTTACTATGATGTTTTGAAAATATTTTCTTTAGTATGCCTGAAGAGCTTCAGTTTCGTGATACTTAGATCCATAGGAAATCTTGTTTAGATTTCCATGTTATCAGGAGTCAATTAATATAATGAATGAGGGAGGCAGTTTATAACCTTTATTTAAACAGTATAGAAATAGCTGTACTCCTGCTTTATTGATTACTACACCGTACATAAACCTTTGGAAATTTATTTCAGTCATGCTGTGAGACAAAAGATATGCCAACCCCAGATTAAATCTGTACCTTCCAAGTTGTAGAAGCATAGTTATGCTCTGTAACAGTTCCATAGTTGATATAAATGTTTTGACAGAAAATATTTGGTGGTGAATGCATTGTAAAACTATCTGAGAATAAATGTACTGTGGCTTGGAACATAAGATACAATTTCTTTGCATAGAGGCAAAATGAAGTGATGACAGAGTTCACAAAACCTATTCATCTGCTAAAATTGCAATTTGACCTTGCTTTCCAATAGGAGTCTTTCAACAAGTTAAACTTGATGGTGCAAGAAATTCCACAGACTTTTGTCTGTAAACTGGCAACTGCAATACAATGATTTCTAAATACTTATTAAGTGTTCTGTACACGAGAATAGCCAAAAGAGATCCCTGAGCCACCAGGCCGTAATACTCACAGTAGCAATATCAAATTGTATATTTTAAGTTAATGAATATTGGAATCCAGATTTCTTGGGAATCCAGATTTCTGGCTGACCGGGGTGCAGCTAAGATAGGGTTAAAATTTCCACAGCCAGGATAGCCAATGGGATATTCGAACCGTACTGACATCATGCCCTGTACATATAAGGAGTGGGAGCCTAGCCAGGAAAGGGGCAGTAGTTTCAAACAGCAGCATGGCAGCATGGCTCTGCTCCTGGGGCAGCTCAACCCCAAGGCTCAGCTTGGCAGCAGTAAGCAGTGAGTTGTATATCATCCACTTTATTATTGCTTCCTCTCTCTTTGTGTTGTTTCAAGTAAACTCTCCTTATCTTAACCCACTCGACTTCACCTTTCATTCTACTACCCCCAGGAGTAGGAGGGAGAGCAGGGCTGCATGGTGCTTTGTTGCCAGCCAGCTTTAAACCATGATGACAGTTCTTTTTAGCATCCAACATCGGGCACAAGATGTTGAGATAAAGACAGATTAGACACAAGCATGTTAAAACAATTTTGCTATGTGCACTTTGTATATTAGTTAAGTATTAGTTTGGAATTAGAGGGTAGAAAAGCCAAGAGGTGGAATCTCTGTCTAGGGAAAGGGGCATTGACAAGGCAATTGGAAAGCAGACACAGGAGGAACTGTTTCAGGAGGTCATGCAATTCAAAGAGGACATGTTCGGCTCCCTACCTGTATGGGCCCATATCTCAGCTGTTATATTAGCTCATATCTTAGCTGGATAAAGAAAGAGAATATGGAACGTACACACCATGAGGTACCCTGTGGTTGTACCTATGTGACCACAGAGAGGACATGAGAAAGTGGGATGGAAAACCCACTTCAATCCTAGAGGCCCGAGTGCTTGAGTTGTGGGAGGAAATGATTGTGAAAGGAGATTCTTCCAAGGAAAAGCTCTGCCCCAGTTTCCAGTGGGAAATTCCCTAGACCGAGTAGGAGGGCTGATCCTCTTGAAGGGACTTCTAAGGCGTTTTCACAAGTGAGTGACTCTGATGAGGCTCTGCCTCTAGCCAGGTGGAGGAAAGGGACAATCAGGTTTACTGGACTGTGTGGATCCAATGGCCTGCCACATCAGACCCACAGGAGTACAAGGCCCTGCTAGATAACTGCACCCAGTGAACCTTAATGCCATTGATTTATGAAGGGGCAGAACTTGTCTGTATTTCTGGGGTGAGAGGGGGATCCCAACATCTCACTTTATTGGAATCTGAGGTGAGCCTCACTGGGAATGAGTGGCGCAAAGACCCCATTGTGACTGGCCCTGAGGCTCCGTGCATCCTTGTCATAGACTACCGGAGGAGAGGGTATTGCAAGGATCCAAAAGGGTATCAGTGAGCTTTTGGTATAGCTGCTTTGGACACAGAAAAGAGCAGAAAGGTCTACCTGCTTCACAGAAGGAATCTCATTACTGTTCCAGGGGCATTGAGGTAACTGCGGATGTTATTTTCTCTCTCCGATGAAAAGTCTTCTCAGTCACAGGGGCAGAAATTCGAAAGTCCTGCGACTTGCCCAATTTCAAAAGTGCCACGGCTCACCCAGGGGAGTGTCTCAAACTCCCCTTGTTATGCACTTATTTGTGGAGGCATGTCTGAAAATCGCTTCCGTTACCAAGACTCACGAGAACTCTGTCCCATGTTTCGGGGGAAAGGAGAAGGGAAGAACAAAAGCTCACCCCCTGGCTGGCGCCATTTTCGAACCGTCACATATCCACCCCCGCCTCTGTGAATGAGCTGTAAAAAGAGTAAATAAACACAATTCACCCCTCCTGTGTTCACAAGCTTGAGGTTAAGCTTTCCTTGCCCATAGCCAGGGGACAGGTAAATGTCCCGAATTCAAGCCAAATTACAGGGACACCAAATGTTCGTGGCTTAACAAGCCACTCACTGAAAATGCCAAAATGTTGGTGGTTCTGCATGCCCACCCAGGGACTTAACCAATCCCTGTAAATAGCGTTGTGAAACGCACCCCTGGCTCCAATTTCTCTTGACATCACTTCTTCACTCTCTAGCTGACAGATCAGCTTATGGATGGGGATTGGGGAGTCTCAGTATTAGTGCATTGCTGTGGTATTGCTGCTGGCGTATCCTTGTAATAGTGACTCCACCACCTACTCAGCTTTTCTTTTAATTCTTCTACTCCTAAGGGTAGGAGTGAGAGCTTAGCTGCATGGTGCTTTGTTGCTAGCTGGGTTTAAACCACTACACCTGTTCAGTACACTGAGTATTGTACCTTCAATCTGTGCTCACTAACCCTTTTGGGGCTACAGAATGTCTCATTATTTAACGCAAATAAAACATTTTCCACAGGAGAGTGATAGTCTTTATCATGGAGTATATTCATAAGTCAAGTGGTAATGGTTTCAAACTGGAAGTGGGTAGATTTTGATTGGAAATATAGAGGAAATTCTTTACAGTGAAGGTGGTGAGACTGGAACAGGTTGCTATCACAAAGGCACCCACAAAACAAACAGCAGCAGCTACCCCAAAACTGCAGATTTATTATAATCAAAGTGGCCCGGCACTCCAACAAACTGAAGTTAATTATAAGTTCGGATGTCAAGTGGGATTATATTACTACCCAACAAATTCCTAAACTCTAAGGAATACTCTTTAATGAAGATGAACCAAAATGTGCACGCACTCACTCATTGTCCCGATTTGGGCTAAACTTCCTGGTTTGAACCGAAACTTCCTTGTTTTGAGAGCATCTGGTTCCTCCATGTTGAACCCAGGACACTCATAGAAGGGAAAATCTCCACTCAGGGGTACCCAAAACCAAAAGGGTCACTAACCCAAAAGAAGGTGAGGATTTACTCAAGGATATCCTGAAAATAATTCATTTACCAAAGAGGAGGTGAGAGCTCATTTGATCCTGGGTGGTTTCCTTGGGTGGCGTTCGGGACCAAAGGGAAAGCCCCAGACTGTAAGCCTGCTGCTCCAAGGAGGACTGACTCCATTTGGTTTTCCTGCAGGTCTCCATTTGTACCCCAGTGGAGCAGGAACTGTGGTCATTCTAATTAGTTAGGGGTAAACATAAGACAAAGGCAGGCTAAAGGGCCCTAGACTGTGAGGCACCAAGCAATAGCCATGGGGCATTGCTCTGATCTTTATCAGGTGTTTGAGCAAGCTCTGGTCTTTGCCAGGTCCTTTTGAGGGTGGCTGTACTTGCCACAGTTGTCCTGACAGGCTGTGGGTGTTGTGAAAAAGGGGGAAAGAAAACAAGTCTTATAATGCCAATATCAAATATACGAGACAAGCAAAATCGGGGGGCATGAATAATGATGTTTATTTACATTGCAACACTTAGAAGTTGTTTTGGTATTGCTGTTGATGAACGAACCACAGGTTTACCTATAGCTTATTTACCAGAGAGCAGCATAGGTCTGATACCGAAGAAGCTACAACCTGTCTGTTGTAGTCCGGCTACATGGTAAAATAAGCCCCCTAATGCATGAACAGTGCAATAGAGATAAGTAAAACTGCGATTGTAACCACACAAAATACACCTGGGGAACACAGTGTCGCTCAGTGTAGGCTGAGGTGGAGAATCTTAACCACAGGATGTCCCCAGCACAGGGGTGGAGAGGGGAGTGAATTCATCAATCCGTCTCTTGGAATGGTTCCGAGTCTTCTCCTGTCCCAATCTGGGGTTGAAATTGGGGCAATATTTATACCTAGTTTTTTACATTGCATCATTGGTGTAGATGTGCATGCGGGGACCACTGTAGACAAGGTTATCACTTATGTTAATGGCACAAAATCCGTCAATTTACATCTGCAGCGGCTACATGGTAAAATAAGCCCCCTAATGCATGAACAGTGCAATAGAGATAAGTAAAACTGCGATTGTAACCACACAAAATACACCTGGGGAACACAGTGTCGCTCAGTGTAGGCTGAGGTGGAGAATCTTAACCACAGGATGTCCCCAGCACAGGGGTGGAGAGGGGAGTGAATTCATCAATCCGTCTCTTGGAATGGTTCCGAGTCTTCTCCTGTCCCAATCTGGGGTTGAAATTGGGGCAATATTTATACCTAGTTTTTTACATTGCATCATTGGTGTAGATGTGCATGCGGGGACCACTGTAGACAAGGTTATCACTTATGTTAATGGCACAAAATCCGTCAATTTACATCTGCAGGGGTGGAGGTAACAGCTCCTTTTGTCCAGGACAGTAGAATGGAAGAATACAACCATGGGGCCCTGTTTCACACTCTCAGGACATCCAGATAACACCTAACACCAGATATGGATTTAGTGATAGTTGTCACCTAGTCTAGGACCAAATTTTATTGACAAAATTCTTGCAGGCATCCAGCTGCATGGTGTACATGTCTGACATGACTTGGACTTTGTGCTAGGACTGTATCCTCTCTGCAGTGGGTGCCCCCACTCTGGAATTGTTCAAGGCCAGGTTAAGATGGGGTGCTGAGCAATCTGATCTAGTGGAAGGTGTTCCTGTCCCTGGCAGAAGGGTTGGAACTAGATGATCATTTAGTTGCCTTCCAACCCAAACCATTCCATGGTTCTATGATTCTATAGCTCTATGGTTCTGTGGTTCTGGTTTGGACACTTCCCTGGAAAAGTATAGAGTAAACTCTCCTTGCACAAAGAAAAAAAATAAATTCACTTTCCTGTGGGTATAGATTTTTCTGAAGTTCTACAAGACTGTTGAAGACATTCAGTCAGTAGGTGTATGAAAGTCATTGACAATTCTACTTCTTTTCTAGGATAATGCAATAGCTGCAGTTCAGTGGCTCCAAATGTTTTTTTTTAAATTGGATTTATACACTTTTTCTTAGAGAAGATACAAGGCTACGAGGGCTGAATAGAGAGAGTGAGATATTTCAGTACCTGAAAGAAACAAGATGTAAGGCATGTTTTTTTTACATTGGATTTTGTGTTGGCTGCCTTGCATGGCTTCTCGTTGAAAATGCAAATCCATTATGAATAGTTTAGTATGTTTCATACATTATACAGGAAGTCTAGCTATCTATTTCAGGGCAGATTACTTTCTTGAGTTACACACAGATCTTCACTTTATCTAGTCTCAGGAGCTGTTATATTGAAAACCTCAGTTTTAGTTGTCAAGCCTTCCACACACCATGTGCTCTGGTATCTGTACTGGAATCATCGTTTTGGGTCTCATGGTGGGGAGGGTCTGTTGTTCTTGGGCACAGCTCTGATTCATTCCTTGTAGGAAAGTCTTTTCAAAGAAAGTTCCTCACTAGGAAGCTACCCTATTCCCTCCACCTGTAGTCCTACACAACAGCCTGATTCCCAGTCGCCCATCTCAGTTAGTTCACATTTCAAAGGATTTTTTTAAGAAGTTGCATTTTGCCTACCTGCGTAGGAAGAAGGCTGGACTTGTGTGACCAGTGCACAAGAGCTTCCTCAGCACGGGGGAGTGCAGACAGCACTCCAGACCTCACTGCATCAGATTAACAAGTTTGAATGTCAGTTAGGATTATTGAAAATGCATTCACATTAGACAAACCCTATGCACATGGAAGACAATGCTAAAACCTCTTGCACTGATTTAAACGGTTGAAGAGTTGGGTCATTGCTATGTACTTTTCAGAATGTCTTCCTAAAGTTTTAAGCCTTCCGTTCATATAGCCGGCAAAAGGACCAGCATGCACTCTAGTTTTGGCTAATATACAGTTAACTTTCTTAGTAGCTAGTGTGGGGCTGTGTTTTGGATTTGTGTTGAAAACAGGGTTGGCAATACAGGGATGTTTTAGTTATTGTTGAGCAGGGCTTACACAGAGTCAAAGCATTTTCTGCTTTGCAACCACCCCACCAGAGAGTAGGCTGGGGGTGCACAGTAAGTTGGGAGGAGATACAGCTGTGATAACCAACCCCAATTGACCAAAGGGATATTCTGTGCCATAGGACATCATGCTCAGCCATATCAAGCTGGGGTAGTAAAAAGGAAGACTGGAATGTTTGGAGTGGTTGCATTTGTCTTCCCAAGTAGCTGTTACGCATGATGGAGCCCTGCTTTCCTGGAGATGACTGAACACTTGCCAATGGGAAGTAGTGCATGAATTCCTTGGTTTGCCTTTTTTTGCACATATCTTTTGCTTCACCTAGTAAACTGCCTTTATCTCAACCCACAAGTATTGTCATTGTTACTCTTCCAATTCTCTCCCACCCTACAGGGGAAGAGTGAGTGAGCAGGTATGTGGTTCTTAGTTTCAGCTGTGGTTAAACCACGACAGCATGATATGAAGGAATTCCCTTTGTGTGAGTTCCTTGTAAAATGAAGTGCAGAAAAATATGAACCAGGGATATTACAAGTATAATTATCCTCTGTAGTGCAACAGCCTAGCAAAGTGGTGTAAATAAAAGACAGTGTTTCCATGCATTTCTATGATCTCCTCATGCCATTTTGGTTATATTCACACAGAGCAAGAACTTAGCACTGTAAATTAAATCACTGGAATATCACATGTTAACGCATTTTCATCTCACTGCAAGGTCATTCTATATACCCTGTAGCAGTTTCAGGAAATAATGAGTAGGCTGAATAGATTACACTATAGAACGGAATTATGGTTAAATTAAAACATTAAATTCAGGGTCTGACAATCAAACAGAATGAACCATGCACATAACTAACTCTATATCCATCTCAAAGTGCCATACATGTGTTATATAAAGCACATGGTGTCAAATTCTCGCTTGGTTTAAATTAGTATGATTTCTAGAACTGAAAGGTCCTATGCCAACACAGTCCGGTCAACCTCATCCACATTTATAAAATAATTTCACTTACTATAAGGACACCATTGAAATACTTGGACCTCATAAAAGATAAGAGAAAAAAAGAGACATACTCTCAAGGAAAAGAACAAGCCCTGAACAGAATTAAAAGTGGAACACAAAAGAAGAAAATAACCAACCAACAAAAAAAAAAACCCACAAAACCAGAGAGCTGTTTAAATGGTCTATTTCAAAATTCCAAAAGGTTAAGCAGGGGAGGGAAAGTATTGTATTCAAGCTAGTAGATTTTAATATATTAATTAAGGATCTGTAACAGGTTGTGCTAGGGTGACAGCCTGCTGATGACACATTTAATTAGTTGAGTCTAATCTGTAGTGAGATTACGAGGAATTCTGAAGCTACGAAATAATGGCATAGGAAGTTTTACAGCTTTGAAGTAAGGCAAATTGAACAGAAGCTATTGAGCTACTCAGGCAAGCCTGAGGGAGCTTCTGTAACTGTAAGCCCTCTGATAATTTCTGGAAGTGATTTAGAAAAAGTCAACAAAATAATGGATGAATAATCTTTACAAAGAAACATGTACAATTAACTAACCACAAAAAAAGGCTGAAAATCAAGATTCTCTGAAATTGTTTTCCACAGCTTCCTAAGGAGGCATAGTTAATTCCAGTGTTCCCCAGTGCACTGTTTCAGTAAGTGGTATATATTAGAACAGGTTGCTCCTGAATTTATTTTAAGACCACAACTGTCTGTTTCTAGCCTCATCCTAGGTATTGACTTCCTCACGTCCAAAATTGCTCTTCTGAGTTGCTTGATGAGTCCTGTTTTTCACAGGTTATAAGAGAGGAAGCTGCATGGATTTAAATTTATAGTTTGATATGCTATGGTGCTATTGATTTAAAAAAAAATCAGGTGTCAGTGGGTCAGGATCTTAACTTGATGTGTCACTGACTGTTACTGCAGTGAACATCAGTTCTCCCACAGACTTACCCTCTACGGCTCCATATTATGACTTCTAAAAATGTGCTGGATGTGTGTTTTGATTATATTTCTGTTGACCCTTCACTGTTTAGCAGGTAACTATAACAGCCTACAGCTGTCCCATATCGCAGCCTACTTGAAACATCAGGCAGTCTGCAGTATGCACCAGTAGCAGCATCCGGGCAGATGCTGAAATCAACAAAGTTTTATACAGAGATGGATCGCTCCCACTTTTTTGATCCAGATGTTTCTTGACTTCTGCCGTTAACTTACAAATGAGATGAATGAGGGCTTGAATGTTCTTTTTTAATTTTTCCTTTTCCCCTTCTAAAAAATTAAAAACAGCCAAAGAGATATTTTGGAAAGTTGGGGCAGGGGAGGTGGCTTTTCAGGATTATTGTTTTGGTTTGTTCTTTTAATATATTCTGGGCTGAAACCGTATATGCTAAGGTTTATCTTGGAGCAAATTTTTTTTTTAATGGTTGAGTTATAAACTCCCACAGAAGGAGTTATAATAGAAACACTGACAGGCATTTAACTATAACAGTGGTACCAGGGTTGTTATAATAATTGGATTTGGGCTGGAATACAAAGCTGAATTTACAGATTCTTTCTGCCTTGGGGGAGCCATTTATGTCTGTCTGAAACAGCTAAGGCAAAGTTAACATCGGCATAGGAAAAAGACACTAGAAAAATGAGTGGTTCCATCTCTATTAGCTCCAAGAAAATCGTTCTGTGATAGATTTAGTGATGCATGAAATATTGGAGTCTGCATCTGGAAATCATTACAAAAAGAATAAATTGATTTATATTGACTGTCTTAATTTGTTGCTTTAAGTGAAAATGTGAAAGTTGAAATCTGACATGAGTATTTTTTCATTGGATAGTTCACTGGAGTGTTAAATTAAACAAACACACCCAAATAAAACTGAAGAAATAAAGGTGGAAGCAATGAAGAACTTATCCTGCAGATCCTTCTTCTGAGTGTCCTGTGATTTGGTTTAATTCCATTTAAAAAAACCCCACACCTTCGCTTTATTCTTTTTTTTTCTTTTGTATTACCAAGTTTGTCAGCTCCTGATAATATCTTAATGTTTATGCAAGTGAATGAAATTGCTTTATCCTGTCAGATAAATAAATAAGATAAAGTAATCCACAAATTGCACTCAGTAGCAGTATCAATATTACCTGTGGTAACAGAAATCTTGCAGAAGGATGTTCACAATTCACATCTCAGGACACGATGTCTTAAACCCTCATCAAGGCTCTAGTGCTTGTACATATCCATCATTTCTTAAAAATACCCATTATGCTGCCTCATCAATAGCTCTCCTTTAGTTGATAAAATTTAATTTATATTTGAAGTAGAAAGACATGCTAGGTCAGACCTGGAATTGAACTCAGTGGACTTAGTTGTTCCAGACATCGAGGCAGCTTTCACTACAATTTCTATCAAAAAAACAACCTTCATCATGTTCTACACTTGACAGGGAAGAATCTGGTTTCTTTGAAAATCCACACTTATAGTGATCTAGATGATGACATTCAACTATCAGTTAGACCCAAGAGTAGTGCTTCTTTTAAGATATAGTCAAGCTTCTTTAAAAATTAGACTTGAGCAGCAGATAAAACCAAAGTAGAATTTATATTTAAGAAGAAAGGTTTTAGTGACTTTTGGTGACCTATGTGAGATCTGTCCTCTCTCCCTGGACTGGGTTGGCAGCTTGCATTCCTCTCAGCAGATCAACAGGTGTTACTCTTCCTCGATGATGTGTATGGCAAAACAAAAGCCCAGCATGCAGCACAAACTCCTTGTTATACTACTGAAAAACATGCTTTCAATGATGACTGCAGATTGCTCATGCGAGCCTATTTCAGGTTCACTCTGATATTCCAAGAGCACAGCACTGAACAGAATCTGTATTGCAGTTTTCATTTTTTCTTCTTTGACTGATGGAAGAGATCCCTTCGCTCTGCCCAGTTAATTTGGTACTCTGCATGTGCTGCCTACATACTGCTGCCCATCATACACCCAAAGATAGATGTGAGACTCAGTAAGGTGCTTCCTCTCTCTCTTGGACAAGGAGATGGAGCAAAGACAGAAGGGAAACTTCTCTTGAGTTGTTTTCATTACTCTACCATAGGAGTCTGTGTTCTTTTTATAAGTAATTTAATTCCAGGATAGTTAGTGGAATTGTCGTGAGTTGAAATTTTACTCATGGTGAATCACAGAGGCATGATATTCTCTTTTTAGGGCTTTCAGAAGTAAACTAAAAAGTTTAGCTTCAGAATTATTTCTAAGCTCAGCTACAAAATTGTCTGTTGTAGTGGTGTACTTTGCTCTTGTATTTGTTCTGTAAAACCTTGTTTTCTAAAGCAGTCTCTAAGTTGAAGTGTTTTTTAACTTGCATCCTAAGGATATTTTCAGCCTAATGATTGTATAGTCATCTGTCAGCACCTCTACAATGCTCTTTGCAAGTGGATACTGCCTTTTATCTTGGGACAGAATTGCTGCAGCTGATGCACAGTATTTCATTAGATAAATGTTGCTACAGAAAACCTAACTACAGAATTTGCTGTCTGGCACTCTTCAATAGCAAACTTCTGACATAGTTGGTTAACCAGGAATGCACCTGAAGTTATATTTATGGACTACTTAAACACTGCATGCAAGAAAAAAAATATAATATTGCCAAGAGCTGAATTAAGTTTGATTGTTCATTTAATTTCATACTGAAAATGGAAATAGATGTAAAAATCTTACTGATAATTCTTTCTTTTTAAATATTTTTCAATGCAGTTTTTTATTTGCAACTGTTTTTCCAGGGTAAGTATTCTACCAGCAACAAAATTTTTTGTTGGAAAGTTTTCCATTAGCAGTAGTGGAATAAGTTTGTATATTTAACTTCTTCTAATTTTCTGTTTTTCTAATATTCTCATTATTTGCCATGACTCTCTTTCTTGTCTGATCTATGTAACAGTGTCTTAGTTTCTGATGTTTCTGCTATTTTCGTGCTTGGTTCTCACTTATCCGCAGGTTTAACTCCTTTTGGAGCTGCTTTCATGGTTCTCGGAAACTATAATGGGAATCAGGAGCATGTAGACACTTTTTATTATTTGCTTGTTCATTTGTTTGTTTGGATTTGTGTGTGTTTGTTTTGGGAAAATAGCAATACTCAAATCCTCATCTATAGCACTGTTGACCATTAACCTGGGCTTCTTACTCAGAATACTGCAGCAAGACCAGTTCTACAAGAACTGGTAGAACGTGCTGTATAAACTATACAATAGTTTATCTTCCAACATTTGACTTGTCCAAAATATTTCTGCTCCAGGGCAATTTCTCAGGGATTACTTGACTTTTTGAATGATATTTTTTAGTTTACTTCAGAATTAATTTCTCCACAGAGGGATTGAATATGGAATAGTCATTGCAAAATACTTACTCCAAGCAATAGGTAATTTTCCTGCATGTTCTTCAGTTTCTTAGCTTTCTTTACTTAAATTAAAATTACAGTGGATGAAAGCTTCTGCAGGACATAAGGGGGAAGTTTCAGAGAAGCGGGATATTTATTCATTAATAGGTTTTGTCCCTTTTTGTTCATTTGTTTGTTTGATGGAGCAGTAAGCTCTACACCACACAGCATAGTTAGTAGAAAGTGACATTGTCTCAAACCTTTTTATTGGCTAATTGAGTGTTCTTTTCTTTATCTGCTCTTCTATCAGTTTTTCATTTATGAAAGAAACCATATTGTAGTTAGATATCTTTTTGCCTACAGTATCTTGTGCTGGTAGTAAATATTCCCACAGTGATTTGAAGATGAAAAATGTCTTTTTTCTTTCCTCGGTTTGAACTCTTTAGCTAATGTCGTATTACAATATGATTGTTTATAGCATATCACAAGGTTTTTAACATCAGCTTCTCTTCAGCCCATAGGATCTTTGAATATCTCTTGGTTATGAAGGTGCATTGTCCCTTAAAAATTACTTTTTTCAGTTGTGCCTTTGTTAAGGTGCTTTAAGATTCCTTTCCCTA
>NW_010398171.1:3259-10825 GCF_000710305.1 Buceros rhinoceros silvestris | reverse complement strand
TTCCCTACTATTAAATTGTGCTGTTTCTGATTCCATTCTATTCACAATTTACCTTCACTCCCAAATCATGATGTCTTGAATTTTAATGCTGTGGTACTATCCCTTCCTAGGAACACACTTACTAGCATGCAAACTTCAAATTGCTTAAGATTGCCAAAATTTTCATGTAAGGATCACATTTAATGTTTCCTTACTTGAACTCTAGGTTATCATTCTGAGAAATTTGCCGCTAGGTGTATAAGAACATACAAACTGTTGTGTATGTTAAACTGAAGATCTGCCAAGCCCAGCATTGAGAGAGAATATTAATTATAAGGCTATAAGGTTGTAGCGACATGCTTCCCACTACATGTTCTATGTAAGTTCTCCAGAAGAGGTGTCTGTTTACAGAGTGAACCTTACAAGTGAAAACAAAAAAAAAAGAGGGCTTCATTCCTGAGTATATCCTTGAGTACACAAGGATACTCACACTGAGTGCTCAGATGTCTGCATTTTTTTTATAGAAATGGAGAAAGAAATTCCTCTTCAGAAAGGTATTGTGTCTTAAATTTGTGATGGGATATCTTATAATGATGAGATTACTACATCAGGCATCTCAGGTAAATACTTAAAATACAGCAGGATAGCTAGCTCTTTCCTTGGATGATTATGTAATCATCATGGTAGGAGTCCAGAGGGCCTCCGGTGCTCGTGGCTAGCCAAGAGCCCAAGGTTCTGAAAATTCAATTTCCTCTGTGCTTTATTTTTGAAGAGAAAGGGAGAGCAAACCTCCAGCAGAATAAGTAGCTGAATTTCTCAGAGCAGTGTGTCTGTGTTTACCTGTATGCAGAATGCATGTGTTGGAGGGGCTCTAGAAGAAACAGGAATAGAAGAACAGAAGAACTGTGATTCTGAGTCTGTCAAAAGCTTGAGTTGCTTGGATTAGTATTTATAGCTTTTATTAATCTGCATAATATTGGAATATAAGATGATTCAAGCTCTTAAACCCTCTGAGTAATTTGTTATTGTTCTCTTAGTATAGCCTTCTTACACAATATTGTTTTCTGAGTGTCATCTTTAACATGAAACATCTTGGTTCAGTATACAAAAGTATATTCAGGAAGCCAGTTTATCTTTTGAGTCTGGGCAGGTGGGTCTGATTTGAACAAAGATAAATGGTCTAATTTTATTACAGGAATGTGTCATTAATAACACTAGGTATGTCATGTACATTATGACACATTCAGTGCATTTGGTCCTTTTGACATTTTATGAAGCATTGGTAATTAGATTTGTGAGCTGCTACGCAGCTTTGTGCAAAAGAAAACAACACTTCAGATTACTTACAAAAGTTTATTAAAAATGTCAGATAAAAAAAATTAAAAATGATCAAATTTTGGGAGATATTACAAATTTCACTAAGGAACTGAGAAAAAACTTTCTTAAAGCCATGTAGCACTTCATATAATATTTTAATTTCTGCATATAGTCCCTACTAAAAAGTTTATTGCTATACAATAAAAAGATTGGTTGCAATTATTAGTAGGTATGGAATAATTAGTAATCTGGATGTTGAGAAGCACCTGGGTTAGGTCATACATTTTGCTCTAGAGTGTTTTTACATTTTCTCCTCACATAAAATCTATCATGTTCAGATTATTTAATTTGCAGCTGCTCTGAGATTTAAGCATCGTGAGCTTGGGGGAGGGGTGGGGGGGTTGTTTTGTTTTGGTTTTTGTAGCTAAGTTCTCACATTTGGTAAAATACAATGTCAAAAACTTCAATCATCATAATAGTTGTAAGTAGTTTCCATTTCTTTGAAAAAGAGCACAGTAGTTTGTTCCTGTAACATTAAACTAAGCTAACAATCGGGTTACACTTACAAATATTGTGCAGGCAGTGAAAGAACGACAAAAAGAATATCCTTAACATAAATTTAGAAGGTAGAGGTCTAGCTTTTTATGTAGTTCTCCAGCTGACTGGATGATGATACTGAAAATCATACCAGAGCACTTACCTATAGGATAAGGAACACAATACCACTTGATCAGTCATGACTGCTATAATGATTTATTATTTAATATCTGTAAACTCTGTTAACCTTTAAAGTGTTAAATATTAGTGAAGAGTTTTCTGACTTACAACAAAGCTCAACAGCTCATTCCATAAAGCAAGTGTAACAAGGTATTTTCATGGCAATAACTGCGTCATCACAGATTGTGGATTAATTTTACTTCCACTGCCATATCAACCCAATGAGAACAATTGGCTAGTGGGAGAGAAAAACTTTGCTTAAATATGAACAGCAAAAAGAAGCTATTAACCAAAACGTAGAAATGGAAATAAACACATTGGGGAAAGTAACTACATTTTAGTTAAATTATGAGGTGTGGTTTTGGAAAGTTTTCTCAGTCAGAAAATCTCCACTTAATAGACTGAAGTGCAGTAAGGGTTTGCAGAAATATCTCTAATGGGAACTGATATTTGAAAGCAAAGGCTAGTGAGACTGATTACTTTTCTCATTAGGCAGCATCTCTAACTAAATAAATCTGATATTGCCATATACAATGTCACAAAATCTGTCAAACTGTCGGATATAATCTGGGAATTTACCATGAAATTAGCATAGATCCATGGAGAATTGGATTCAACAACTGTTTCATCTTATATTAACTGACAAAAGCAATGCCACTGCAGCACACAGTTTCACATACACTTATTAGAGGGTGCCCTAGTTTAAGACAAACAGGTTTGTTTTGGTTTTGATGGACTGTTTGATGAAACAGCCAATAGTGTATTCATCCCATGTATGTCAGCTCATCTCACTGGTTGTGGAGCTTTGGTTGGGCTTGCGTTTTCCTTAAAAATGGTGCACAGTGGAAACAATGCCCCCTTTTCCCACTCGAGCTGCCACTCGAGCTGTCATGACCCCCCTTCTTGCCTGTGCTCGGAACTGCCCCTAGGTGCTGCCTCTTTTTCTCACCACTGGTCTGCTCTGGTACCGCCCTGCGTTGCCACTGTACCAGCTGCTGTGACTGCAAACACAGCTGGGCTGGCCGCTGCTGCTCCAAGTGCTGCCATTCAGGGCTGCCACCTGCTGCAATCTCTACCACCACTTTACTCCTGGGCCGCCCTGCACTGCCTGGCCACGCCACGTGTTGCTGCCATTGAACTGACAGGTAGCTTTCATTGCTGCTGTTTCTTTAATCGCGGTTGAGTGCTTCCCACCCCACCCCTTGCTGCACCAGTTCTAATCCTGTATCAACTAGTTAATACTGTGTTTTCTGGATATAATATCTTTCTATTACTAAAACTGTTTTAGTTTCCTAAACTTAACAGAGGCCTCATAAACTTCTTTTTTCTTTCTTCTTCTCTCTTTTCTTACGCCTCTCTCCCAGAACAGGAAGAGGGCTAATTAGAGAGAGAGTTTGTCCTGTGATTGGCCAGCCTTGGCCAACCTGTGACATTAACTGGCATCCCTGGCTGGGCAGGGAACAATGGAGGTAGTGGGCAAAGAATGGATCAAACCTGGAAACTTTCATGAAAACTTTTTTATAGGTTATTCACAGCTGCAAGGGGTGGAATGTTGCGGTTTAGGATTTTGGCTCCAGGGTAGGGGAAGCTGTTTCCCCCCTTGTTTTGGACGCAAAAGGAGGTTTTGTTGCCTGTGTTATGGAGTGCTCAAGTAGTGTGGGGGAAGGGGTACCGGACCTTGTAACTGGTGTTGCGAAACACAGCCCTGGCTCCAATTTCACAGCCGCCTCTGGAGCCCCTGAATCTTTGTCAATCAATGCTTCTTTGAATAACACTATAGAAGAGCCGATCACGTTGCTTCTTTTGGCACACATTTTCAGTTCAGAAAGAGAGAACTCGTGAAGCAATCACCTTGGCAACAAGAACTTTTTGTCACTATACTGGGACAGTAAAAGATCTTCTGTGCAGCAAATAGACTTTTTACTTTGCTGATTACTTGCGGGGGTGGAAAGAAGAGGCACTGGGAGGCAGGAAACCTGGAGTTTCCCGCAAACCTCCACTGAGAGTAACTGCAGGCAAGGGAGGAGAAAAAGAGTCAAAGCATTGAGAATGAAGGCCCCTCTGGATTGTGGCGAGAGACCCAGAACATCCCCTGGAAATCCAGTGACTCGTAAGTTTTGCAGCTAGGTGGAGCACAGCGCTGGAGCCATCAGCCTGAGGGATGCGCACACCCTTCCCACATGGAATGGAAAACGGCTGTGCCGAGCCATCTCCTGTGGTAGCAAGAGAGACTATGTATGCAAAAGGAAGTTTGTCCCAAAAAATCAACCTGGAACTTAATGGAAGAGGTTAAAAGGACTGTGCCCTCCCATTCCTGTTTCCCCCCTCCACCTCCAATGCTGACTGCGTGTGAGGGCTCAGAGAAAGTGGGCAGGGCAGAATGAAGGGAAGGTATACGTATTATGTATTTAAGACCACTGTTCTCTCTTTCTTTCAGTTCTACACAAACTTAAGTGATGATTTGTGGTTCTCATTGTTTTGGATTAAATTAAATTTTGTTTCTTCCGTATTCAAGCCTGCTTCTTTGCCCGCAGCCGTAAGTGGAGCATTAAGTCCTCCATTCATTCCCAGCTCAAACACTTTCATTTCTTTCGTTTACCTCTTGGAGGAGCTAAACCTCCTCTGAGAGTAAATTGTCACTTTTGCTGCCTTTAAATTCTTTCAAATGGCAACAGAGGAACAAGTGGAAATATTCTGAACTACAAAATTTTCTCCTCATGTTTTGAAGTGCTACCCAAATCAAAGTCTCCGGTAAGCAGAGTTGTCTCTTTTTAATACTGTGCAGTACAGCCTTTAGCAGCATCTTCCCCTTTTCGAAGCAAAAGGTTTAATGAGATCCTTTCCCTGCACAGCTCTGGGGGGCTGTGCAGAAAAAAGCAAAAATTTTTCTCAGGAAAGGGTGTGGAATTAACTCAGCATGCCAGCATACAGACAGACTCCAGTGTGTTAGGCTCAGTACTGCAGAGTGAACTAGTGATAGAGGGCACATGGCCCTGAGGCCAAAGCTGGTTTTTCCAGAGGTGGATCAGCTCCTGGATCAGGGGCTGCTCTGAAGATGTTCTGTGCTGAACAAGTAACTAAGTGCTCAAAGGCAGTGGAAGGGAGAAGGAAAAGGGTTGTACAAGGGCTGACTCTATCCGGGAGGAGCATTTAATATTTTCAAACAGATCAGCATTGCTTTAATTGGTAAGGTGAACGGAGCACTCATATTCTTAATCCTGGTGCTTTTTGGCAAGAAGACCTGAGTTCAAATCACTTTTCTAGGTCAAGAAAAGGAGGAAATCATGTTTATGTGTATGACAGGCATCAGTGTGGCCATTTGGGAATTTATGTATCTACCTTGCTGGTGCTAGTACTTCTGTTCTCAGCAAGGTACCAAACATTGAGAGACACTGGACAAATGACCAAATACATCTTTTTTCATGTGTTATATTTGATGTGCTTGCCAAACATACAAGTAGTATATATATGGGATAACAGAGATATAGCAGCCCTTCTCCAGCATCTTCTTGAGTCCGTTCCAACTCAGGTCTCCTTAAACCTCTTCAGGATTCGTACAAGAAACTGACAGTTAAAGCTGGGGTTAGTAATCAGGTTGTTGTTGATAGCTGACATTTGATTGTTGATATTTTACAGGGTGTTGACAGTTACCATTTATCAGGCTAGCATATTTCATGCACTTGTAGCTTCAGTAAAGCTCCTATCTCTAGCTGAGCCTTATGCAAGCTGTCTCTTTTCGTTGGTTGGTTGGTTTTTTTTTTTTAATTTAATTCCCTTTGTTATGTGAAGCATACCGATCTTGGTAAACTAACAATAAACAGACAGTGCGGTACACTGTCACCATTATCAGGTTGTCCAATGAAGCATGACATTCAGTTTCCTTGCAACTGGTATTTTAACCTAACTCACACTGAATAGTCACTAAAGTTTAAACATTTGTACTATTAATCTACTTTCCTGTTTCTGTTAACTCATCCACCTTCTGTAGAAGAGAATGGTAAAATTTAGCATGCGCTGTCCAAGCAACTGTCTTTTGCCTGTTAATGTTCTTCTTGAAAATAATGAAAAGATAGTAAGGCAAAATATCCTCCTCAAAACCAACCCAAAGTATATGTGGATTGCTTTTATAGAAGCTATCCCATAAGATCTTTTATTCACCGAGAAGGGAACGAATTGATAGTGAAAGGTCAACTCTCACTGCTTCATACACCAATATTCTGCCTAATGCATGCAAAGTTGTATTTGAAAGGGAAAGCCATTATCAGTGTAACATTTCAGATTATAACAACTCCCATAACATAATTAAACGTGCTGTTCACTCTGATCAGTTACTGTGCTGCTGGTATTCTACCATGCTGAAATCTGTGGTTTTAAATAAAAGATTTTCTAAGGTAGGTAGCATTTACAAAACACTAGCAGAAGCTGTGCTACAGTTCAAAGACCGTGTGTGTTCTCCTGTGTAAAGGAAAAAGATGCAGGATAGTAGCTTCATATATTAGCAGTAGTAAGGAAATCGGATAATTAAAAGATAACTAGGAAGATAATTAAAGGATAACAGAGACTAACCAGATGTGCTTTAGGCTAAGTGCAACAATTAATCTTCATACATGGTATATAATAAGGGCTTTCCAATATACTCTCCTACACTATCTTGCTGTTATGAAATCACAGTTCTTTGTGCAGGAAATAATTGGACTAAAGTGAAATGTTCGTGTTAGACTTGTGTAGTTAGTTCTTCTGTGAAAGGTGCATTTTACAGAGCAGACAGGAAGAACTGAACGACTCAATTAGCTATGAAATCTCCGAGGCTTGCAGATATATAACAACACTTCACCCCTCCCTTTTGCTTTGCACTGAAGGCTTTTGGCTTTCAGTGATTTTAATGAAAAATGCTGGAGTCATTGGTTTGGAGACGAGATTCTCTGTAATGGCAAAGGTTCATTGAACTTCATGGCTACTTTAATCCTATTCTAGAAGAGAACACTTCTTGGGAGGAACACTTCTTTATATGCCAAACTATCAAAACATGGACCTTGTTGCACTTTGCAGTTTTTTTGTTTATTTAGAAGATTTAAAGGTTCTTAGGATGTTAATCTTAACGTGTTTATAGTTATTCATCTTTTGAGAGTGCACATCTTAGCACATTTTATACTGTTCTTTTTAGAGTTACGTGAAGTACAATTTATAAATAGCAAATGGTAGGCTGCAGTCATTCATTATGTCAAGTCTCTGGGAAAACAGCAAAAGTAAATATTAATTACTGCCAACCAGGATACTGGCTTTTATAATACTGACTTGTCTGAAACAGATTAAGGTCAATAATTTCCATTCAAACACGTCTCCAAATAATGGCAACCTTTTAATGAGTTTAACAATGTAACACTTCCTTATAGCACCAGTATGTGAAAGAAAGTACAATTAGTAGAAATAAATAATTTCTCCTGGGTTTGAGTATAAAATATTTTTGCCATAAACCAACGCCAGGCCACTGTAAAATTTCAGCTTTAAGAAAGAGAGGTAGAATAACGGAGAACATGGTATGAACAGCAGGAA
>NW_010398171.1:0-3176 GCF_000710305.1 Buceros rhinoceros silvestris | reverse complement strand
GAATTATTTACTAGATTAGGTTTGAAGATTTCCTGAAGGATTAAATATCCGTATTCAGAATCCGTAGAAGGGATAAACTGAGTGAAACTCTGAGAGTTTGTACCAATAGGGGATATAATTATAAATCTCTGTCTTTGGCTTGCCTGGCTACATCTAAATTAGTGACTCTTCTGCAAGATACAGTGAATCAGATCTGCCACTTTGCAATCTATGCCATAGTTACCTGTACCATGGAAAGCAAAGGAAAGACTCACAGAGTGCTCTGCACTGAGGAGATGGAGAGTGCAGGGTTCTTTCTGGATCTCAGTCAGAAAGGCACAACAGCAAACAGTGTAATAAAATTGCTTTAACAATAAGATAGAAATAGGAAGAGAAATATAAATAGCAAGTAAATCTCCCATCCTTTCAGATGCTGGGTACCCCACTTTTGTGCATCATTGGAGCGATCTGAGGTAAATTCCCACAGATCTCTGTGCAGATCCCACTTGCTGAGGAGTTCAGTCTCCCTCCCGTACTGTCTTTTATTTTGTGCAGCAAAAAAAAACAGTTACCTTCTCCTGAGAGTGTGGGATGACATCCACCAGATCACAGCACTGACCAGCCTGGGGCATGCCAGCACCTTCGCTTACAGTGCTCCATGCTAGGGTGTTGGTTATACGGCGGCTACTCATGCTAAGAATAATGAAGGCTTCTCAAGCCTCAAGTACAAGGCACCATGGAGCAGGTGTGGCTTGCCCAAGACAAACAACTGCTCCAGTATAATGTTTACACCAAGGAATCTACCACAGAGAGCAGGCTAGCTTGTACAGTATTGGGTAGGACTGATAGGCATGTTACAGATCATTTACCTTAACAGGCCTCAGAAATCTCTTTAACAAAGCAGAATTAGGTATGTAAGAATTGTGTGAGCAGATTGTGTTCATATATCATCAAAATATGATTTCTCTGAACCTGAAGTTAGGGAGGAAGTTTATTTGCAGGAGAAGATTGCTGAACAATCTTTTGTTTCAGAATTTAGATATTTTTTGTTTCAAATCTTCAACAATGTACATGAAAAGAGGAGGAGTGGGTGGAGGAATGCAAATAAAGAAGTAAAAATGGACTTTTATTGTTTTTCTCTGCTTAGTAACCAGGGGCTGAAATAATTAAGGCTTTCATCTTCAAAAATATCTATATCATACATGGTGCTGCGCCCTGTGGACATCTGGCCCTGAGTTTCTAGTTCTCTGCCTCATAGATTTACACTTATGAAACTTCTGCTTATGTGAAACATAAATGCTTCAGGAAATACAGTTTCTTTCTATATCTTCTCTTTTGCTGAATTACATTTGTGAAATTCTGTCATGATCTTACCGAGCTCTAATCTTGATTTATTTATGATTATACCTCCTGTGAACTTGATATGACAAAATTACATAATCTGCCAGGTATTCTCAAACACAGAAGTAAATAAGTGTTACCATGAAAAATGATAAATTGTTGTGAAATCAATTGGTTGCAGGGAGTAAGTATGAAATTCAATAAATTTCAGTTTGTTTTTGTTTACTCTCTGGTAGGATAATTCAGATTCTGGTAAGAACTGTAGATATAAATTTTGTCGTATCTAGAGAAAAAAACTAATACTCTCTCTCTCATTCAACTGAAAGCAAGAAATTCCTGAAAAGCTTGTCTTGTAGTCCTCCAGGTTAAACTAGTAAGCTCAGTAAGGGTTTGAATGAAATCATGTAGCCATTTAGCATCATCTCATTGTTAAGATTTCATGTAGTTGATTTGGAGGGGATTTTATTAGCAGGATTCAATATGGGTCTTTTTGAGGAAATGCTGCATGTTTGCAAATCCTGCCACACTGAGGGGGAGATGAAGGTGCCTGGCACTTCTGATGAAGAATTATCAAGATCATGTCATCACATGATTAGATGGAGCAGTATTTTAATAGGAATTATAGCTGTTCTTTATTCACAAGCGGACAACAACAGATTAAAGTATATGTTTAGAAATGTGAGTCACATTTCAGAGAGGAGAAAAGCAAGATACCATTTCTACTGCAGTACTTACTTCTTATTACAATATTAACGAGCAACAGGAATGATTTTGAGGTTTCCAGAATAGAACGGAAAACCAAATATTCATCCTCCAGACCAAGGAGATAATTTTATATATCTTGAAAACAAAAGCTACAAACAATGCCAACCAACAACCAGGAGCAAGTTAATGGAAGAAGAATTGCTTAACAATGGCCATGACACTATTAAGCTTTCATAATAATTCAGTGAAATTCAAATTAATGGAAATATACTATACACTGTGAGGATGACTCTTGCTGTTTTGAGACAGACCTATAACATGGCTTTCATGATAATCTGTTCATCACTCTGTTTTATATGACATTTTATTTTTAACTTTACAGCATGTTAAGCATAGTCGTCTTCAATTGAATTACACTACTGAGAATTGTTGCTTTGGCTGTGAGCTTTTCTTAACAACTTTTGTCTTTACTTGTTCTAGATGATAGCACTTGATGACAGATGATGGCACTTGATAACAGTTCTCCTGGCCCAGCTGTTACAACTTACTAAGTGAATCTAAATTACTCTAGTTGTCTAAGTAAGTATTGCAAAAGGTGTTGTCCTGGGTTCAACACGGAGGAACCAGATGCTCCCATGTCGTCCAGCTTTCTTCTTCCCAGAGAGTTGCGGTTCTCCCAAGCTTCCGGGAAGAAAGACTACGCCACCGTGAATGAAGTCATAAAAGGAGGCGTGCGAGAAGACTCGACGCCGTTTTGCCATCTTGCTTCTCCCCCTCTCTGCTCTATCTGCCCTCCTCTCTATGTCATCCGCGGCTCCTATCAGATATGCCATGGAGGACTCTGGAAGCTTACGCCCCCGGACGGGAGACCTTTAGAAGGAGAGAAAGACACATTCAAGACCTCCTAGGTCCCTGAAGCAGTAAAAGACTCCTTCTGCAAAATAGGTAGGACCTTCTCTGTTTTCTGCCGATTCCCAGCGGGGGTGGTCTAATGAACTGTCTTGCCCTGATGGATGGACCCAGCAGTACCCCTTATCCCTGCGGTGGTGCCTCTTATTTCTGGGGTGGATGAAGTAGCCCCTACGCGCAGGAGAATTTGAAGATACTCCCTTAAGACGTGATCTGGCTAGCCCGCGGCACAGATGTGTACG
>NW_010398170.1:74362-75759 GCF_000710305.1 Buceros rhinoceros silvestris | reverse complement strand
TGAATTTGGTAGGTAATATTTAGCAAGAGTAGGTTTCCCGAGTGGTGTTACATAATATCCCGGTACGCCCTCGCTTCCAGCCGCCCTGCTGTAGAGCTCTTCAAGGGAGATGCATCACGTTTCATTAACTTCTCAGTGCTGCTGTTTTATCCTGCTGACAGCTAGGAGGCTTTGCCTGTTCCCCACTGGTGTTTGAAGTGCTTCTAACTAACCGTTGGTGTCGTGGCTTCGCTTGTGACACAGTACTGTGCTTGAAATGCACATGACATTTTGTTCTTGGAGGCTAGCTCACCTGTGTCTCTTTAGAAGGTGGAAAAGGAACTTGAGAGGGATTTTTTTATTAGGCAGATCCTCTGGAAGTCTGAGCAGTTTGAAGCAGGTGAAGCAGGCTAGGTTGCCCCTCAACTCATTCTCCCTTGTAAGTGCTTGTCCAAGCTTACCTCCTTTTTGTGGTATATTTCTGATGCTTTCTGCTCTTCTCCTGACTGAGAAGGAACCTCTGTCTTTACTGAGGGTGCTAACTTAGTGCTGCTGTGCTGTCATTAGTGAGAATTTATGATTCCCAAATTTTTAGTACTGGTTTTCAGTTATCTCCAGTCTCTTATTACTCACTTCCCCTCAGGCTTCTCAGGATCCAACTGGATATGTGGTGCTAGTCAGGGAGTAGAACGATTCTGAAACTGCTGGTTGAGACACCCAGGGATGTCTTCTGTTGTGGCTAAGGATTTGGGTTTCATTTTGAGTCTATTCCCCCCTTTTTCATTTATTGTATTCTAAAAGGTGGGGGAAGAGATGATCTTGGAATGGGAGAAAATAAATTTATTTTTTAAATAGAAATTTTTCCAATTCTGACACCCTAGTCCTATGTGGAAACTAATGTATGAAAGTTATTAATCCATACTCAAGTTGATGAATCTAAAGGAGGAAAAAGGTTATTTATGATGACTCAAAGTTTTTATTTCTAAGATAAAATATTTACTTAGTGGTTAATGCCCTTGAGGAAGAAAGAAGAGAGGAAGTAGAGGAACTGACTGAAATCAGGAGTGGTTGGGATAGCGAGCAGTTAAAATCCTTTGTGAGTCCTTACTCCACTTGAAACATTGGTTTGGAGTGGCAGTAGCAGTGGTGGCAAAGCTATCTAGTGCTAGCTGAACACGGTAAACACGCACTGCTTAGATTAGACTGGTTTTTATTTTCTGTACAGTGCTTGTGTGAAAGGTTCTTGCTCCTTTTTGTGGCACATTTCTGGTGCTCTCTGCTTTTCTTCTAACTGAGAAGGAACCTTTGCCTTTACTGAGGGTGGTAACTCTGTTGCTGTGCTGGTTTGATTACCAGTCTTGCCTAAACAGTTTGAGATCTGGTATCGCTTTCTTACCATTCTTGCAGCAGTTTTCCTG